>NC_050177.1:25994762-26232262 GCF_008315115.2 Sander lucioperca | reverse complement strand
TAATGTCACCAATTATGTTGTCTTGTGATATGTTGTGTGTTCATCCATATGTGACCAGAAAAAGCTTCTTGGCACAAAAAAGGTTAAAAAGTTGTGTTTGGGCAGTTGTGTTGACTTAAGTGTTGACTTAAGTGATTTATATTATGCACATGAAAAACCCATATTTAAATGAACCTGACCATGTTTTAAAATGTGATTAACCCTTTTTCTGACCTGTTTTGTCTCCCCCTGTCTCCTATCTCCTTTAGATCATATGAACATAGAAGAATACATTGAAGAAGATGAGGAACCACCTTTACTGCTCAGCTCTCGTCCTTCTCACGGTAAATATGTGCATCTGTGTGTTTATGCAATAAAAAGGTTGTGCTCCTTATAGAGTGGCATGCACATCATGCAACAACATCATAATTTTACTGCAAACCTCCACTGACTCATGAGCTTGTGTGTGTGTGTGTGTGTGTGTGTGTGTGTGTGTGTGTGTGTGTGTGTGTGTGTCTGTCTGTGTCTGTGTGTCTTCCAGGTGTTTGGCTGTGGTGGGACTGCAGCAGTGCAGTGTCGGTGGGGGGAAGGATGTGGGTGTCTGCAATGCCCTGCTGGCCAGGAGCCTTCCAAGGTGAGACTACCTTATAAGTATTTTATCTGTCCCCCTAGACATCTGTCCCCCCAAAACATTTTCACCCCAGGTTATCTTCCCCTTCCTACCTGTTATAAATGTACAGCAAGGTATATTTCTCCTTATTCTGTAAAATGTAGAGCTTCAAGAAATATAGGACAAAGAGTGCAAATACCTTGTGACATAGTCAGCTACAGCCAAATGTTGAATGCATGTATGCATTTTTATTTGCAGTATGTAAGCAAATTCATTTGTTGTGATTCACTGGTGACAAGTTTATTCCCACCACCTACCTGTATATATAAAGCCTATGGTCTGGAGTTTATTTTCCTGTCTTAGCTTACAATTTCTGTTTAGGGTCACCACAGTCAACATAAACAAAGTTATTTGGTTCACTTTTAAATGAGGGAAAACTTTTATGAGATTGCTTTTTAAACAAAAGGAGGATTTTTGTCAAGGTGTGTTATGTTTCTCTTTTGTTGGAAGTTGTATTTATGAAGTTGTCGCAGATCACATGCTGTTACTAACACAACACAACTATCATTCGTCACTAAGATATCTGTATTTACCCTTGTTGGCCAGTATATGTAGCTAAGTGAACGTTTAAAGAAAATGTATTTTTTTAATAATTCCAGTAACACAAAGACTCTAACCCTTTGACAGCACCAGATAGATGCCAAATTTGGTCTTTTGCAGCCTATTTTGCTTGAGTTAAAAAGTGTTTTCTTTCTTGCCAGGCCTGTGGGCAGATCCAAAGTCCAACAGAGGAAGTGCAATGTCAGTTGTGTCCGACAAGAACCTTTTCAGACGCTTTTGACTCTGAACTTTGCCGCCCACATGCATCCTGCAAGATCCTTGGCCGTAAGGTTACAACCCCTGGCACTGCGATCTCAGATGGTGTCTGTGGGGACTGTCTGCCTGGGTAAGGCCTAGTATTCTGCACAGTTCAATGAAACTGTAGCACTGACATTCAAAGTGATTATGGGTAATATGCTCCAACATATACCCTGTAAACTTTTATTTGTTCTAAATTAAGGCCCGTCATTTTCTCTGTTTCAAGAAAACAAGAAGACACACACACACACACACACACACACACACACACATACATACATATATACACACACACACACACACACACACACACACACACACACACACATACATTACGTCATTCACAACAATGGGCAGGCAACATCAAGCACCATAGGACATAATGTGCCACAGGCTAAAACCGCTGATTCATTCATTCACTGTAGAATGGTCCTCCCATTTTTTTGTCTCTGTCCATCTCTCTAATTACGTTCCTTTCCTTCTTTCTTTTTCTATTTTCAGGTTTCACTCCACTGCCACAGGGGAAGTTTCCACCCAAAGTCTGTGTGTGAAAAGTAAGCATGATCCTGCACACATGCTGCTCATTAAATTCACATTTATCATTTGTTTTTTATGGCGATAAGACCACGCTCTTACATCCTGTTCTCTTTTCCCTCCTCTGTTTCTTCTTATTCTCATCTCTCTCAGCATCTTTGCATGTCAGAACGGTGCGTACAGTGGGTAAAGGTCCATCCAGCGGTGCAGGAGGGCCGGTCAACGGCACAGTGGTGCGCAGCGCTGAGGAGAAAACGGCAGAGTACGCCGTGTTTGCTTTGGTGCCCATTTTCTGCGTGATGGGCCTGTTGGGTATCCTCATTTGCAACATCCTGAAGAAGAAGGGATACCGCTGCACTGCTGACAAGGAGGGAGGGGATGAAGAAACTGCCACACCGCAAAAAGAAGGTGAGAGAGATGAAATGACAGGAATTGCAAAAAAAGACCGGCAATAAAAAAAGAGAAGAAAAAGTTCGAAAAAAAAGAGTTAAAGATAGAAAGTAGCAGGGGGCGTGATTACTGAAACTAGCATTTATGTTCAGGTTGTTGTCACGTTCGCCCATAAAAATGCTGAATTAGCACACACGCATGCAGAAGATGTGGTTAAGTGTTGTCAGGAGTCGGGGCAAAGCCAAGCCCAAAGGGCAGTGTCTTTGTGTGCAGCCACAGTCCATGTATCTCTGTGATGTGACTGCACGCAAGCCTACATGGGAGGCTTTTCTATGTCTTTAAACTTTGACCTTGCAGGGGTCATTACATGTCATGCATGCTGTGTTTTTCCAAACATGCGTTTTTATTCTTGTAATTTTACTATCTGAAAAGGGGGGGGGGGGGGGGCATTCCCATGAACTCTCTTGCCCTACTGACGTCAGAGAGAAACTGACTTGGGTAAATACAGAAATAAGTAAAAGTGGGGGAGGCGGGGGATTGCAAGATTGAGGAAAGAAAGACAGAGGGATGAGGGTGGTATTAACCGAAAGAGATATTAAGATAAATAAATGGAAAAACTAAAGAGAGCTTAGAGAGAGAAATAAAGAGAGACACAGAAGGACCAAGCAATAAAACAACTATTGAGTTACCGCACCCCGTTCTCTGTGCTTTTCACAGTCTCAGAGTAACATGAGTGCTCTTTATCCCTGTCCTTTGTAATAGTGAAGAGTGGTATATTGTCCTGTCCTGGAGTACTGCAGCCTTTGACCCAAATAGACTTCTGTTCTTGTAAGGTGACAAGTCACCTGTGGCAGTCATAACATCTGGTTTAAACTGGATGGTGAAGCAGACACCATTTATACTTTCTGTATAGACCTACATTGCCATGCACACGATGGGAAAAGTGGGCTACACCCATATTTCCTGTATGTACTTGATGTACTGTACCTGTGTCGTTTTCAGGCTTGTATAACAGGTAAAACCCTTGAGTCACAAGGTGTACACCATCTGCTGTAGCATTGATCGGAGCAGCTTTTTTAAACTGTGGGACAGGACGCACAGTGAAGTGTTCCTGGTACGTTTCCACATAGAACATATGAGATTTTGTTAAACTATCTGCTATAAGGTGTTTGTATTTATTTATGGTTACACAAACTCCAAATGTGAGTCAGAGAGAGTACATTGAATTCAGCAAACATTGCAAAGCTTCACTTCAAAAGCCTCATGCGAAAAGTGGGCATAGCCTAAAGCAATAGTTGGTAGCCTACTGGGATATATTATTTGCTTTCCTGCAGATAGTTAGATTAGAAGATTAATACCACTTTCATATCATGTTCATTAGGCATGCAGGTAATCACCTTGGTTTTTGTACGAATTAAACAAACAAAATACAAAGTTTTCATTAGTGAGCTTAAGAAGTGCTGGTACTATTGGACAGAGCCAGGCTAACTGGCTGTTTCCCCTTTCAAATATAAATTTTCCTTACTGTTGTGCTACCCTGCGGCCCTAAAAGGATTTTTTCCCATAGGCCACCATTGTAAAAGAGACGTCTGTAAAACTGTTGACAGGACTCCTCAAACTGCAAACAAGGTTGGTTGTGATTGCTGATTTTTTTTTATTCGTGGACTTTTTATATTTGAAAAACCTCGAGCCGAGAAAAGCGATTTAAAAACTTGTGACGTCACCACAATGTAAAGTCTATGGGCCCAGTGGGAACTTGCTGGCAGGCCCACAGAGGAAACACTGCTGTGCATATTCAGTGGGCCACATATCACAGAAGCTTAGAAACGTTTTTTCCGTATGCGCCAGGTGAGCAATTTCATTGAACTGAATAAAGGCCATTTTGGGACCCGGTATCCAGTTATTATTATGCATCTATAGTCAGAGCACAGCTGCCACCTCAGATCAGAGTTTTCTGTCAGCACGGAACACCCGTTTACCCAACCCCTGCTAAATTTGGATAACTTCCCATTATTAGGATTAAAACATTTAAGTAAGCAATGTTTTTCACAGATGCAAACATCAAGTTATCCTTTATTTTGGTTTTGTTTTATCTCTGTGCACCCCTTGGTTGGCTGAACCTGCCTCTTTCGTTTCACAGTTACAAATACTCACACTTGGATGTTTCTTGATACAATGAGCTAATTGAGGACGTCTACAGTAGTTTGCTAGCTCATTGTTGTTGATTACAGGGAGAATATTACTCTTTTTCTTTGAGTACCTAGGTTGTTTTTAGCTTCCGTTCCCTAACATTTCAGCCACAACCACCAACGTAATTTGTGTCTTCAGAGATGAGAGCTTCTCTATTGTGTCACCAAGCCTTTAAAGCACATGCCGCTCTGTCTGTGTAGTGGATTTAGTGATCCAGGGCCAGCAGATCGGATTGCATGATAAGTATCATTGTTACATCTGTTTCACTAGCAGAAAATCTGGCCTAAAAATGAAATGCATGCAGAATGTCAAAAACTCCTCAAACATCCCATCTCTGCTCATATATTTGAAAGAAAGCCTGTGCAAAGATGTGATTTCAGGACAGACAGAGGTCAGAGCAACAGTCTTTGCCTTTTGTTTGCAGCGTTACCTTGGTCTCTTCCTCTCCGAGCACTTTGTTGTGAAACTTAAGACGTCCCTGCGCCCAAAGAGAAACTTCCCGAACCCCCATCCCCCCACTCTGTCCTTATAGTCTTTGTTCATTCATCCTATCCCCCCCCCCACACCCGCCTACCTCTTCTCATATGAACATGACACTATCCATCCTTCTCTCCTTTTCCAGCCAGCTTAATAATTCAATCGGGTCCTCACCTCATGGTTTATGTCTCCTCTTTCTTTCTCCTCTCTCCTCTCCTTCTCTGCATCTCCTTGTTTCTCTCTGCTTTATTCTTCTTCCTTTATTTTCTTCTATCCCGTTTTTTTGATCTGCTCTGAAAATTCCTAGAGCTTGTCGGGGTCTTCCATGATGAAGTTCTATTTAAGTGTTCCTTGTATGAAACCTAAAACTAACATGACAAGTTGTATGTCTTAATGTGAGTTTGACTGACTGAATGATTGATTGATTCAAAATTAATGATTTTCATTTACAACAATTTAGGATATTATGCAGATAACAATAACGTATTGATATTTTATCACTTTGAATAATCTAAAAGCACAATTTCAACCTTCGTGTAAATCTATGCTAACGTTTAACGTTTTCCATTTGAACCAAGCAACAGCTACTGGGGTGATTTTAGGACACCTTATCACCTCCTTCACTCTCAGCTCCTTCCTTTCTCTCCTCCTGTACAGCTTTGAGCACAGATGATGCAGTGGTGCAGTGATAAGCTATTTATATCTGCATGTGTGAGTGAGACACATAAAGGACAAGTGAGGGGATGATACGCAAAATAAAGTTAGTAAAGATGCCAAAAAGTGGGTAATGTAAGGAAATAAAAGACAGCAGGTAAAACAGTTAGGAACAAAAGAATGATCAGAGGGCAGTAGAAGCTGTGAATGCTGCATGGGAAAACTTCTATCTCTCTACCTCTTCCCCTCTCTTGTTGTTACTATGTAACTACCCTTGTTGCAGTGCGCTGCCTATCTGTCTGTCTGTCCTGGGCTAAGGTTAAGTAAAGTTCTTACTCCAGCACTTTTCTCATCTCCACTCAGGAGGAACACCCATGAGGAAATACAGCAAGCGTAGCTTGGCAGGGCTAAAATCAGACTGCAGAGGTAACTCTGGCTACGCAGAGCTGCAGACAGAGAAAAGTTTGACTTGGAAAGCGCAGTGACAGGAAAGTTGAAGGGATGAAACAGAGGGCAAGAAATGTCGTGAGCTGGAGTCAAAGCTGCAACTTTGTGATAACTCAGCTTTCTCAGCCACAAGGACAGAGTAGAAAGGTAGAGTTTAGCTGCTGCAGTTTTCATTTTCAGTTAGCTCCACATGCAGGACTGCTGTATTTAAACAGTTTTATCTCTTACAGGTTTTTTTTAAATCTTTTTTTATTCTGAAGCTCAAACATTGAACTGACCAAATTGAAACTCATCTGAAAACAAGGTGACTGACTGGTGACTTAATGTGGCTGACACTGAAACATTGAACATGGGTCTGACTCTGTTGAAGGAATAAATAGAAGAGGATGAGTGCCTCACTGTGAAATGGATGCCGTTATCCTTGCATAGCAACAGCCACAGCCAACAGCCACTGTGGAGACACGGCTATTGTTATGTCCCAACAACAGCCTGACACTGCTTATGCAAGAGAGACACGCACATAGTCACATTTTACTCTTTAACAACCAGATACACACAGTCACCTGGCATGGGGGGGTCTGGTACACACACACACACACACACACACACACACACACACACACACACACACAAACACACACACAGCCTTGTGGGATTCAACAGTGCTGAATAGAGTGTGATTTGCTGAGTGAGCTATTCTGGACCCCCCTGTGCCCTCATCCCTTTCCTCTCAGCTGCCTCAATGTGCTGTGCTATTATGGGATGGTCGGGGTGTTGCCATGGAGGCATATCTATTCTTTGCTGTTCAGTCATCCACATCCATCCTTATCAGTCCCATCGTGCACTGGGGCACAATATCCCAGCAGTGACATGCACTGTGTGAACTGCGCTCACTCTGTCTCTATCTTTGAGTGAAGTAGCTGCTGTCAAAGTGATTTAAAAGCATGAGGAACTTACTGTGCATTGAAATATACAAAAATATAAGTTTATATATTACAGTAAAGTTCATATTGGACAGTTTGAAATACATGCCATTTATCTTCAAGAATATATTCCAAAAATATAATGAATGTACACTTTTTTTTACCATATGGTTTGACAAAGCAATCCTTACTCAAGGTCTGCTTACTATTTTTCAGGTATTCAGTTACATATGTTAAATATCAGATATGGAAAATACCAAATCATTTTTGCAGCAGACAAAAACTGGTAAAAAAGTATTTTTCAGTACATATTATGAAACTTGTGGATATATGCATATGGCATTGTTTGTATTTGTGTTATATGCAAAGACTGTAAGAATAATTTAACATTATATGGTTGTATGTATGTATATAATTACATAGATTAAAATGTCAATATATTAGTTCTAGAATCTAGGATCTAGAACCTAAAATGCAATATACAGTATTATAAAACATATGTCTGCTAATTGTCCCCGTCTGTCTCTGCTTGTCTTTTTTGCTTGCTTTAGGTAACAATTGTCCCTACATATCTGACGACATGAACGAAGACACCATCAGTGTTCTGGTTCGCCTCATCACTGAGAAGAAAGGTGGGAGTTGAGCAGCAGTGACGTCACATAGGAGCTAGTGGTCAGAGTAATTTCATCCGTTGTGGCTTTAGAGGGGAACGGAACAGTGTGTCATTAGAGTACGTCACAGACACGTCTTAACAGCTGCGAGCTTAGACTGTCCGCTCCTTAATGTTAGAAATGCCAACACAGCAAAAAGTGAAAAGAGACATTGGTTGTTTTTGAAGGGAGATACAGTAGTCTTCCCATTTAGAATGAAAAAAAAAAAAGTAAATCCTACAATGGTTTAGTTTATTTTTCCAATCAATCACCAATAAGCACAAAGATAAATGTTATTTATAAACATCTAATATGGTCTTACATAAACCACATTCTAGCAGACAGGGCAAGTTTGAGTATATTTTGATTTATAGTATTGACTGTCACTGTAGTCACATCATTGATTGAGTCTCATCTGAAAGTGTGTGTGTCTTTCAGAAAATGCTGCTGCACTGGAGGAACTGCTGCTGGAGTACGAGAGCAAACAGATGGCCACGAGCAAAGCCTCGTCAATCAAGTATGAGACCACACTCGCTTACACACTCCCTCAATGTATACCTTCAACATGTACATGTTCAGTAATGCTGCTCAAGGTTAAAATGAATACAGAGGCAAGACAAGTCTGGGAGAGAGCAAGGCAGTGAGCATTTTGTAAGAAAGCTGTGTGTGTGTGTGTGTGTGTGTGTGTGTGTGTGTGTGTGTGTGTGTGTGTGTGTGTGTGTGTGTGTGTGTGTGTGTGTGTGTGTGTGTGTGTGTGTGTGTGTGTGTGTGTGCTCTTGTTTAACTACATTCGTGGGGTCCAAAAACCGGAAATGCAGTATACTTGTGGGGTCCGGACAGCTTTGTGGGGCCAAAATGCTGGACCCCACAAGTTTAAAGGGCTGTTTGAGGGTTCAGACTTGGTTTTAGGATTAGGGTTAGAATTAGGTTATGGTTAGGGTGAGGGTAAGAGTTAAGGTTAGGCATTAGGCAAAGATAGCGAGACTCACTATGTGTGTGTGTGTGTGTGTGTGTGTGTGTGTGTGTGTGTGTGTGTGTGTGTGTGTCTAAACTGAATATTGATATAAACCAATAGATTCAGGACCACTATAGTTGCAAATATTTTTATTATTATTTTTAAATTGGAATCTTATAGAAATATTACGACTTGGCTCAAACTCCCAGTGGAGCCACCTTGTATAACACATTGTAACATTGTAATATCTTCTATTGCAAACAGGGTTTTCTTTTTTTTTTATCCTAACAAATAAAAATGCAAACTCTTTTACAGGATTATAATTCCATATCGTGCCTCCACTAGTTGTGTTTTCAACTCTAACACATTTTAATAATTTAATCCCACCTGCAATTTAAAAAATTTAGTTTTTGGTTTTTTTTAGAGGAAAAGAAAGTAATCTCGTACAATTCCTCAGTGGACTCCTGTATGTCTGAAGTGAGTGTCTGACACAGTTGTATCCACTGTCTGTTGATTCATGAAGCTTAAACAGCCAACCTGTCACTAAGCTCATTGGCTGTCACATAGCTTGAAGTCACACGATTTACATGACCATATGTATTTGTGGTTGGAACTTTGGTTGTAATCTGCGGCCAGTAAAAGTGCTCAAGTAATCAGAAGTTAATCTAACAAAACCAGCAATATGCTGCTTTATACCATAGTCTACACCACTGTGATTTCTTTTATCAGCACTGGCAGCAGAAGTCAGAGAAGTCATCTTCATACTCCAAATTACCCCTCTATTCTTTGCTGCTGCACTGACACTGGTTTTCCCACATAAGTTAATCTTATCTCACACTCTTATATGGATGGTAATTAGATACATTACAACCCAGTATGTATGCCACATTGACAACAGTGAGAGGTATCAGGGGCCTCTGGCAGTGTGCTGCTGCTCAATGGGCTGCTGTAACATGTGAGCTTAGGATTCGAGAACATTCTGACACGCACGTATGATATGCACACTGAAATCTGGAAAGCTTTCAGATCCCGTGTGTGTGTGTGTGTGTGTGTGTGTGTGTGTGTGTGTGTGTGTGTGTGCGTGTGCGTGCGTGGTGGGAGTTTCTGCAGGGGTCACTACAGATCACCCACTAGCTATTACAACACTGGGACATACAGCTGCATTCATCTCTTTTCCTCTGCCTTTCTCTGCACAAACAAACCATGGAAAGACCAAAGCTAAAGAGGCCTGGGTGGACTTGCTAACAGATAACACTTTTAAATTAATTTCCATTTATACATTCACACTAAGCAAAGGTGGAGGGGAAGGTAATGTTTGGCTAGTTTTGGGGCTTTTCTAACTCTTAAAGAGTCTTAAGCCTTAAAAGATTCACTTGTCATTCTGGCATTACTATATGCTTTGTTAGCAACACAAAACCTTTAATCTGTTAGGAAGCAATAGGGAACAGAAGAGACAATCTGCATAAAATGGTCTAGACTGACAAGACTAGCATTTTATTGATGTTACTAACATAAATGTCATAGGTACACTAGATGGCCCTATCGGACCAAGACGAGGGAAAGTGTGTATGGTTTTGTGCGTGTGTTCAGATATTAGGTTCAATTTTTGACTCAATTATCAGTAACATTTATGGATTTGGCAACCTCTTTTTAAGTTTCTCAATATTTGAATTTTTAGGGAAATTTGTCTTGACTATTTTAAAAATAAAAGTGTCTAAAAAATGTATCCTCTCCTGATCTTCCTCCCAGGTTCCCAATGCTGTCTCCACTGTCCACTTTCCGTTCCCTCCCCAGGCTGTGCCCCCATCAGTCCCACCTCCACACCATCTCTGGCCTCTCCGGACTGGCCCCCAAACACGGCTACCGCTGCACCCGTTGCGCCCAGAGAAAATGGCCCGCTGTCCTCATACCTCCCCTGGATTCACTCAAAGATCCCCTGAAGCCCCCCCAGACCCTCATCCTGCCCTCCCTGGACACCTCCACCGACCAGCAGAAGAGACCCCTGCTGGGGGGGGTGTTTATCGACACCCACATTACACAAGCTGTACCAAATACTGTGCCAAATACTGTGCAGGAAAAAGCAGAAGGGAATGAAGTGAAGGAGGCGGAGGAGGGAGAGCTGGCAGTGTTGTCTGTGGGAAGGTGAGACAGGTCCATATTGTTTCATACCCAACACATAACTGACATGATACATGACACACCTGCAATGCAAATATATATTACACTTTTTACTACATTTATTTGAGAGTTATAATTATTAGTTACTTTGATAGAGATTTTAAATCAACTACAAAATAAAGGAAAAAAATCCCGCACTCTGCTCTTGCTATAGCATCACCTTTTATTTAGAAAAACTAACGTTTCGGTCCCTCCGGACCTTCATCAAGAGTATATACTGTTCTCTTGAGCCACATTTGGTTAGTTATATTAACTCAGATTCAGTTATAATAATAGAATAATATATTTTATAATAATTCATTAGAGTACTTTCAACTTTTAATACTTTATGTTCACTTGTCTGATATCACTTCTAAACTTTGAATGCAGGACCTTTACTTATATGGCGTATTTTTTACACTGTGGTATTGCTGCTTTTACTTCATCTACTTTACTGACTCATCTGAATACTTCTTCCACTGCTGACACATTCAGTCATTTTACCACAGTCCAGTTGAGTTATAGAAAGGCTAGAGGCTATAAACTGTTTTCTAATGTAACAGGTTCAGATTTACAGTACAGTAGAATGTACGTGATTTAAAATAAGCCTCAAAATGTAGCAGAAAAGATGATCAAACACAGTAGAAAGACTAATTAAGCTTCACACATACTCTCAAACAGCTTCACACTCCTGTAAGAACATGTGTGTGTTTTAGTGGCAGCCATAATACCATGATTGCCATGAATGTAACAGTGATGACATCTCTCGCTCGACTGACAGGTTTCAAGTCACTCAGATCCCCGAGCAGAAGCCCGTCGCCATAGAAACCAAGACATCATCCCAAGAGCATCGAAACTCCCTGTTTGGAGGGAAACCCTTCTGTTCTTCTTCATCATTTGGCATCAGGAGGTAGGCGTACAACCTGCAACACACAGTCACACGCTTCCTCCTCTCACTCTCTTTTTTCCTTCTACTGTACACATGTGCTCGCTGTAATCACCCCTCTCCTTACCCATTCCTTTCTATTTCTTCCACAATGCACACTCCTCATTTTTATGGGTTAAAGTGCTGTGAAGTAGCTCAAGCTCATTATTTCGGCTCACATTCTTCGGGCCAGCACTGAAGTCTGTGGTCTGTTTCACTGTTTATCAGAGGATTTTCTCTAAAATGATTAAGAAAATGAGCTTCTTCTGTTTCCTATTGTCTGCTCATACACATGAACAACACACAACACTCTTAGAATCAGCATTATTACAGTAATCATGTGGCCCTGCCTGTGTCAAAACGACCTGCCTGATGTCTTAAAAAATCCCTTAAGTAAGCAATCATTTATGTTTCAAAATCAGCCCAAATAAGGAATAATGAGATAAGTGTGCTTTAAAAAATGCTCAAAGGCATTTATTTGTCACGTCTTATACTTGGAAATCTTCCATTCTGTCCTTCATGCCCTTATCCTGCCACTTCCTTGACATTCTGACTCTCTCAGGTGAAGAGACAGAGTGTGTGATAACACTACCTCGCTGAAGATGACCTTATCATTCACTGACAACTTGACATCTGGCAGGGAGGGTGTTTCTAGACGACGGACTGACACCAAGAAACTACAAGAACCACCTCATGCTGGAATAATTATTTTTTATTCATGTGATAAGAGGAATATAACTGTATTTATTATTGCATACAAACAATATTGTACTTTGTAGATGTATCAGATGTACCATCGTAGAAGTTCAACTCAAATCACAGCTGCTTTCCTTCACTGTCTAAATCCAAAGAGAAAGTGGGAAAGTATAGCTCTGTGACAACAGATTGTCAAAACCTGACACTACTAGTAAGAACGAGAGGGAGAAAACAAAAAAGAGAAGTTTGGATCATGAAAAAAACGTGTTCTCAGCCCCTATATTTGTGCTCCCAATATAGACACGGGTGAAACATACATAGGCGGACACAAACAATACAGGTAGACAGACACATCTACACTACTTGTGTACAGTGACGAGGACAAAACACTGTGGAATACATAACTGACAAAAGGCAGAACTCAAACAGCATTGAGACTGAAACAAACTCGTTTAAGTATGTTCTTTAAAAAAAAGAAAGAAAAGAGAAAATATCATACAATCAATCATATCAAGTTGTCTGTCATCAAGTGCCATATGAGCATAAGAGTTTGAAGGTTTTCACCAAAAGATAAGGCAAATCTGGCTTGGTTGACATAAAAACCTATATGATTTTGGGTCATATAAGAGTACGGTAGCACTACAGAAAGTATTATAAGGACAAAATGTTATATTGTGTTTTAAATATTTTATTTTACAAGTTTAGTAATCTCGCTTCTCTTCTGCCCATATAGGATGTGCAGGTGAGTTGAGGTTTTAGACCTTGATGATGTTGAATGTAGTCTCAACCGAAGATGCACTCACTGAGTTCAGTGAACCTTTAAGAGTTTGAGAAACATTCACTCAGTGATGTAAACCTACCCGCAGTCAGCAACAATAACAATTGCAACCTTTAAAAATAGGTCCAAGTAGGTGATCAGGGGCCAAAATGTGTTCTCAGAGTGGGCCCCCAATACTGTAACACTGCATCCCAATGACAGTTAGAGGCTGCAATTTTCATTTGGCTCCTAGAAAGAGTTAGATGGGTAGATGTCACTTTTGTAGTATAGAACATGTAAATGAATGTACATATGTAAATATGGGTGGGTATGGAAAAACAGACCTGGTTTTATAATTTTAGCATACAGTACTGTATGTATGAGGTGAAAGACAACTGCGCTGCACCAATAAGTGACGTTTGTAGTCCATCATTTAAAAACAAAACGGTAAACTCTGTCACAACATCATGCATATAAGCTGAATTTCTGATTTAATCAACATGATTTATATGATTTTTTTTCTTCACAATTTGAGTGCAACATTTCAGTGTTTTAAACATGAACTTTTAAAACCTAAAGTCCTACACACACATACTGTACAGTACACATAGCCAGAAGTTATACAATCTCCATAACTTTAAGGAACTACTCCCACATAAATACACACACACACACACACACACACACACACTCATTATTATTATTATTTTTTTTACAGCTTAATTAAATAAACCAACCAGTGGCTACAGAGGATTAGTGGTTGAGATGCCTCAAAGTCATACAGCCCAGTTGGTTTCAGTTTACATCTTCATGGGTTTTAAAGAGTGTACTATAATCATAAGAGATTTTTTATCCCATCATTTTCTTATTATATTATGAGGAATACAACATGTCTGGAGGACTGGATATGTATTGGTTGCAGCAGTTACACATTTTCTTTTGATCTGTTTTTATTACAGTACTATTAGCATTATTATTACATGTTTTCAAGCTGAAGTGTTGCTGGAAGGATAAAAAAAAACAACCTTTATCTCATCAACTTTGTATGCATTTATAATATTACATTTTTCTGTGTGATGTTTTTACTCTTAAAAATAAAAAAAAAAGAGGTGTATTTTAAAAACATGTCTCTTTTGCTGTTCTTCTTGGTGACATACAGTAATTTGGCTTTGTGTTTGTGTGCTTTTGTCTGTAAATAAGGTGTAGGTTTGTGAGGGAAAAATCTAGTGAAATAGAAAAAGTCAACAATGTAGTTAAAACTAAAGCATCATGGCCTGTCTTGTTTGTTAGGCAGTGTCGCCCTCTAGCGGTGGTTGGTGTTCATTAGATAAAATGGCAGCTGTTATGTATATTAAGTGTAATGAATAACAATGAAATTTACCAAGTCTCAGCTAAACTGCAACTAAGGATACTCTTCCTACAAATCACAGATAATACTTTCCAAACTCATAGCCAACAGGCTGATGTGACGACTAACTTCTCTGGTTTCAAATACCCTGCTCAGCTGCTCAGACACTAAGAGAGAGAATCAATGAACTAACTAACATTTAAGGACAACATATACATAATACACCAGCTTATCTAAGAAAATGTGTCACAGAATGATAGACTCATTCTACAGCCATTATGCAAGAATTATATCTTACAAATTATGACATTAAACAAATGCAGTGAGACAAATGATAAAAATGTATCACCACAACAATGATGACATCATTTATACATTTTATTTTAATATTATTTTTGCATTCCTTACATACACACATAAGCACTGCTCCAGCATATTCAAAAGAAGTCTCAACAGAGTGGTGTGGTTTATCATCTTTGTCCGATATGTGGAAAGAAAGATGAGCCGTGGAAAATCCAGTTATTCCTATACAAACATACTGTACAAACATCAGGTGCAGCAGTTGTTCAGTATAATCAACACAAACCACAGATGTGGAGCTCCATGTAGTTTAGTTCTGTCCATACATTATAGCTTTTCAAACATAACATAATATGATCTGTAGAAATCATTTAACAGCTTTGAATGCCCACTACATGATTTAAATGTTTATTTATACCCTTCAGTCAAATCTGAACATGCACTTCTACTGGTTAATCTGAATGCAGTGTCTGTCGGTGTCAGTGTGGGGAGGCACATCTACCAGAAGAGACCGGCAATAAGTACTGAACTTTTCCCCACAGCTTTCTGCATTTTTACCAAAATAGTTATATTGGATCAGAGTTGTGTGGCCAGGTGTTGGCTCACACTTGTTGGTTTCGATGACTTGTTCTTCTTGGTGAGGCTACTGCGGACATCCTGCCCAGCCAGGAAGTAAAGGATGGGGTCCACACAGCTGTTGGCGCTGGCTAAAGGTCGGGTCACCTTGTAGGCAACACTGGTTGCCTCCAGCAACTTACAGCTGATCTGATGAACATATAAAAACGTCACATCCTGAGCTTTTAAAGTCATTATAACACATTTATCATGAAAGTGTTTGTCCTCACCTGTGATGGATCGACCTGCCTTAGGTATCTAAAAGAGTAGTAAAGACTCCTGTTGAGGTGGAAAGGCAGGAAGCAGAGCATGAATGCTGACAGCACAATGATGATCATCTTCACCGACTTCTGCTTGGAACGTTGGGCTGACAGGCCTCCCCTCTCAGCCCCTTCAGACCCCCAGCCAGGCTTCAGAAGCTTCCGCACCATGAGGCCATTGCACACCATCACCACCATGAAGGGCAAGGCAAACATTAGCACTGACACAGCTGAGCTGTACACCAGGAATTCATCAAAAAGCTCTGGGCTAGTGGTGTCGTAGCAGATCCGCTCACCCTTCACATCACTGGCAAAGGAGATAATAATTGTTTAGGAATATTAAACAGTAGTGCTACCTTGTTCAGCAGTGAACCATGGAAAAAAAGATAGGAGTGATGAATGAAAGAAGATACAACGAAAATGTGTTAGCTGACAGGTTGGTAGTTCATTTAAGTGTGTCCCATTATGGCACCCCAATATAAGGTAGTTGGTGTGCCAGAAAAATCAATAGCCCACACTTAAAAACTTTTAATACAATGAAGAGGGATATTACAGTAAGTAGGTAAGGAAGGAATGAAGGGGGGAAAGAAAAGGGAGACAAATATACAAATTTAAATCACCTAATTCTTGAGAAGTAGAGAATAGGTGACTGGCAGAATAATACAAAGGCCCACAATGCCACAGATACCAGCTTGGCCCGATGAGCGCTGACCCAGTAGAGGGAGCGGACTGGATAGCAGATGCCAACGAAGCGGTGCAGGCTGATACAGCACAGGAACAGAATGGAACCTGCCAGAGTGATAAATATTTAAAATACTCTTTTTTTATATTGTATAATATTGTGTCTTGTGGAATATCATACCGCTATAACTGTACCATATCATATATCAAACTACAACACTTATTTTGCTGTATTGTATGGGTCTGTGCCGTGCCATCACTGTACCATATAAGTTGGTATAAAACAGGAAGCGTATGAGCTTGCAGAATGGTTCGCTGAAGGGCCAGTCATTCTGATCTGCGTAGTAATAGATGAGGAAGGGCAGAGTGAGGATGTAGAGTGTGTCGCACATCGTCAGGTTAAACATGTAGATAGTGGAGGGCTTCCAGCGCTTAGTGCGGAACACAATCACATATAACGCTATGGCGTTCAGCGCCAGGCCAATTACAAAGACCAGGGTATAGCTGACAGGAAGGAGAATATATTTAAAACGTTCTTGAAAGTGACAATAAAAGGCACTGACATTGGTTAGATTGGTCATGTTGTTGTTGTCAAAGGTGGCCATCTCGGTTGGGAAATCACCTGAGGAAAAGAAAAGTACAAAGGAATAGATTGTGAATATGCTGCATTTAAACAACCATGAAGAAGTTATCATACACACAGAAATAGAGAGTGTGGAGTCACAGGAAATGAGTCTGACTGCAAGACATCAACCTCAATCACATTTCAGGATGCCCCAAGTCATTCACATTGGCATGCCTGAGCAGAACAGTCCAGTATACTGCATAATTGACCGGTCTATTGTGATTTTGCAATCAAATTTACACAATCCAGTTTATAACATGAGTCATCCCATGTTAAGCAATTGTGCATTCCACAGGATAAAAATCCTTTTAATGATGATATCCTTTATTCACCTTTTTCTTTCTGAGTGGGTGGTTGAGTAAATGAGAGAATAATTGTGAGGGATAGAGAAAAGACAAGAGGAAACTTAAATGGTAGCACCCATATCAAATCATAACTGATTAAATCCTAAACCCTTCTTCTGTTAGAGTAAATAAACAAGTGTGAGTGAATAGTGAGTCTGGCCGCAAAATAGATTAGTGCTGTATATGTGAGTAACAAGCAGGTAACAAGATCTACTGTAGTATTCCACCACTTGCCCCAACAGGTTTACTTTATGAGACTTATTGACATCTTCTATCAGCAGAACTGAAATAATTAGCCTTTCTCCCCCAAAATAATAAAGAAAACTAAATCTTTTAACATATCTGAACTGCAAAAGATTCAGACACAGAATCACACAGACTTTTGTAGTAACAAGCTTTTGCAAAAATGTAAGTGCAGCTGTGTTCTCATGTAGAAAAACAGCACTCATTCTGGCACTTTGCATGCCAAAGTTTTCCAAAACCTTGGGAGAGACAGAGGAATAACTTTTTAACTCAAACCAGACCTTGTTTGAGACCCTGTTCAAACCTTTCTTTCTGTTGTGCTCACTGGATTGTTACATTGTTAACCTCAGTCCACTCTTTTCTACCTCTATAAATCTGTTTATCTGACAAACCTAAGACCAAACAAGTCATGTAATAACATAGAAGGGACAACTTAAAAACTTAACATGCAAATACATAAGACAGTAGCTGCCAGACTTACGTGTTTGTCGACTGAGGGATTTGTTAACCTACAGCGCTCTCTTTTTCCTTCCCTCTGTCATTATTGATACTGATTCTGTACCCTTTGCTGACTTCACTGCCTTTTTGATTCTCTTCAAAATAGCTGCAGGTTGAATTTAACAGATAACCTGAGACCTGAGACCTGAGACAGAGCGCATCTTTTGTACTCCAAATCCCTCTGACCTGCTGTGTGCACACCACACCAAATTGTACGCAGCTTACTATTGAGTTAAAAAAAAGCACATCCACATTGCATCCAAATACATTTACAAAAAGCCCCCTTCCCTAAGGACAGCCCCCCTAAAACATATGAAATTACTCACACTGTATGAGTCGCTTTTCAAAGACTGTCTGACCATCCTGTGTAATGTATCTTCATTCTCACGAGCAGAAGTACAGTGTACAGTACATCTAACTGTGTTGCTTATGGTTGAATGCGTGCTTAAGATACTTCAGTGGGGGAAAAACCTGTGGAGGTGTGTGCTGTCTGACAAGCTGTAGCTTGTATACATTGCGTTGCCAGTTTAGCCTGGGGATGATGATTTTTTTCAGTTTGGTAAACTCAGAAAGTAAACCCTATTGAGACTAATAAATGTAATCATTACTATAATAAGTATAGGCCTATATAGTGATCAACATTTACTTATTATTTTTCTTTGTAACCTAGCTTTTAATAGGGCATAATAATTAGAACTAATTCTTATCACAATAAGCTATTATTTAAAAAGAAATGTACCACCAATTCAAAGACAAAAGGCCTTTTTATAGACAGGTAAATCTTAATAAAAACACATCTATTAGCATAAGGATTTTGCAAGCAAGGAATATTAGAAATCTCCTGTAATCAAAAACATAAATAAATGGTCCTTTGTGTCCCCACAGAAATACAGTAGACCTGACAGCCCCACTGACAAAAATATATCAAAGATTACCTGTGATTTCTCACATTTCAGATATGCAATATGTGAATCAAAACTAACCATCCATGCTGTTTTTTTGTACTTTTAATTGAAGTACTTGACTGTTTTGACAGAAAAATGTCTTACCTTAGTATGGCCAAAAACATATATTCCTCTATGCCAAATCACAAGAGAAATCATAAACTAAAAGCATCCTGGCAGGATCCTAACATATACAGTACAATCCAACAATGACTGTCAGCCATTTTCTTCTGTGCCACTGGCATACAGTTATTTGTGTGGGTGGTAATAGATTTGTTTGGTGTCTCTGACTGTGAATGTGTGTGTGCATGTCTTTGAATATGTATGTGTGTGTGTGTGTGTGTGTGTGTGTGAGAGAGTGTTATACTGACAGGAAAGGTAAGAAAAGAGTACTTAATGTCTTACCTGCTCCAGAAACTTGGTGTATTAATGATTACACGGCCCTTAACCTTAACCTTGGCCATGGCATGTAGGAGGCGTAAAGTAAAATTATTGGCTGATTATTATTATGTTTGCATTTTCTTCTATCTAGCCAAAATAAATACTTCCAGGGAGTCATATATTAGTTCCACTCACTTGTCTGTTTTGTAAGACATTGTTGCCAACCATAACAATCTTTTGTAGTTTGGCATTAGTGGCATGTGAGCAGAAGTTTTTCTGGGCAACAATAACATTGACTGCATTTCTTTCCCCCAGTAACAAGTGTCTTAACCTTGAGAGGTTTGAACAATTTCAATTTCCATTTCACACACATTTTTAACCACAAGCAACCAAGAGTAATTGTTCACTTAGCACCACAGCACCAGCTTCCAATGAATCCCATGACCCCATTTTACCCTGTCTACTCCCTGGTATTCCGTTTGTACACAAATATACAAGTCTAGCAAGTTTTGCAAATGCATAATTATTTTAGTGATTTGTGTGGTTTGTGTGGGTTGGTTGTGGGTGCGTCTGAATTCGAATGACGATAATTATTAAAATAATTATAATTATTAGGCTATTATTACCAACCCAATAGTCTAACATTTGGTAATGTATCTTTTGTTTGTTTATTTATTTTTTCCATGTATATATGTATGGAAAAAACAAAAATAATAAATATATATGTGTGTGTTTATATATGTATGTATATATAAAATACTTACCTACAACATAGACTGTATAAAGACAGCTGTACTATATGTCTGCTGTACGCGATCGATTTTTCCTTGTTCGACTGCGGTTTCTTGTTGCTATGCAGGTCTGCAGGACGCAGGCTCTCCATCTGTCAGTCAGTCTTTTCTCCTTGAGCAGGCTGGCGGCCAGCTCAGAAAACCCCTAATGCTCAGTAGATAAAGAGTCCCATTTTGCAGTTCTTGTCACCTTATTTGGTTTAAAACACCTTTGCGTAAGTGTTAATCGAAGTTACTGTCGACTGCAGGCGAGAGGAGGCAGAACAAAAAGGATGTATTTCCGCTCCCAGTGTTGTTATCACAGACAGGACGCTATATCGTGCTTCGCCGCGTTGGGGAGCCGTTGAGCTTAGCTAGTTGCTGAAGGGGTTCCCCGTTAATATCCCCCACCATCCCTGCCCTCTGCTTTTTCTTCTCCGCTTGTCTGCTCTCCTGCTTCACAACACAGTACAGTACACACTAGTCCTCTAGTAGTGGCAGCAGCCAACACAAGTGTGTTCAGCCTCTCTTCGGAGCTTCAGTTTCTGCTCTGTACAAACTAGCCATTTATCATCAATCATGGCCGCCGGAGTACAAATTTAACTCCTGTCTTTCCTCCCTGTCGTCTGGAGGGGAGGATTTTTAGTTGGAGACAAAATATTAGTCCCACACTGATTTGGATTTCCTATTGGAATTACAATACATCTCGCAAGGGAACAACCATTCATGTCAATACTCCAAAATGCAGCCGCCGCCGAGGAAGGTGAGTGATTTCCAGAGTCCGTTATGTTTTAGCTGGGCTGTACAGACAATGACAGACAGATAACAGTGTAACGTTAGTAACCTTAGCTAGATGTGGATGTTGTGTTCTACTAAACATACAAAAAGCGTCTAATGCTGCAGGCTAAAGAAAATTAAAGGGGAGAAAAGACCTTTGCTAGCCAAAATTAGTAGCGTTTGCTAGCTAGGTTAGTCAGTAACCTAGTGACATTAATATGAATCTATCCAGCCGTTAACGTTGTAGCGTGAGCCGTCAAACGTCAAATAACGTAGCTAGAAAACGCTAGGTGGGCTAACATGAGAGATTCTCTACAATGCACCACACACATGGCAGCAACGGTATAGCTAGTAACGTTACAGTAACGTTAATGAATAACGTAGCTAAGTTAGTCCACAATTTAACGTCAATGTAACGCTAGTGTAGCACCGGTTATTTTGCTGATTTATATAACGTTATCGTAAAATTGTGCCAATAGTCCTTCAGACAGCATAACAAAAGCTGTCTTTTCTTCACGTTGTGATGCTTCTTGTCTTAAGGGAAGACCTTCAGGCCGTCCAGGGTCACATCTTTTCATCAAAGGCTGAGCTGACAAATGCTACGCGCGCGCGCACACACACACACACACACACACACACACACACACACACACACATTGAGGAGACATGCTGGCAGAGCCATGTCTGATACTGACGTATTGATTCTGTATGGGCTGAGGAAAAAAAACACAGTCCCCTACAGCTTGGTACCAGTGTGTGAGAGTATGTAAAGATGCTTGTCATTGCTTTCTATGATTGTGTGAGTTGTCCTGAAATAAATGCATGAGAGACAATGACTATGCTGGGAACCTCTGCACAGTTTTCTCTTAATTGCCACATATTCCCCCAGTGCCATTTATGCTCTGGGTTTCTACACACAGACTAGCCTTGAACATGTTATATCATGTCTGTAAAACACATACACACTTGAACAGGTTCTTTCACCATTTAGGCTGCAGAGACAACTGTAACCTTGTCTTGTTCCGACCTAGGGCTGGGTATAAAAATATTGGAAACTGTTACGGATACCAATACCGTGACTTCGATACCGGTTCTTAAACTATACTTTTTTCGATTATACCAATTTTATAAAACGAAAAGAAATTACATTACACAATACGGCATAAATCTTTTTATTTTCCAGCTCCTACTACGTGAGCCCAGTCTTTGTGCATAACGTAGAGTTTTTCATGCATGCCTCTGCGACGTGTAACGTTAGACAGCCAGTCACAAACATTATTAGATCTTGGTAGAAGCATGCTGCATGCTTATTGGCTTACTGACGCTGATGAGATTTATTCCGAAGGTAGTGAAATTGGGTATTGAATGACGAGGCATTTTTCGATACTCGATACTTTACAGGCAATTCGGTTGGTGCAAAAAAAGTATTGAATTCGGTACCCAGCCCTACTTGTTCCACTGTGTGTGATCAAATGCACTATTACGGTCATATTCATTTTGTAAGATATAATTTGTCTGCAGCTGTGTCTTTCCCATTCAGTTTGCTGCGAAAATGCTTCCAAGAATAAAACATAATTTATTAGCAAAATACTGTCGGTTACCCCCTTGCCAATGTGGCTGGCACACTCAATACACTCAGCCCACAGCATCACAGCCATAGTGTATCAGTAGTTGGCTCTTGGATACTAATAATTTCTCTCCCAGTGCGACACATGCAGCCCCTTTAGTGTTTTGCCTGTTTTCAGCACATCTGCTTACAGACTGAGCTGGTTTGACTCTCATATGTTAGTTTTATGTGGCCTAAATTAAAGATGGCTGCTAATGAGGCTGAAAAAAGGCAATACATTGCTCCATAAAAAGAAGGCCATATTTCCCAAAAGTTCAACTAACACATCAGCCAACAGTCCAGTATTTTTACCTAGTCATACTGTAATCAAACAGGACAAACATATCAGATGCAAGCTATCATGAGAAAGGAAATACATATGCACTGACTGGACATGGCAAATCTGTTCATTTATCTTGATATATATATATATATATATATATATTATGTCATATCGCCCAATCCTGCTATTTTGTTACTTTCTCATCCAGGTAGGATGTATCCATCAGAATCAGTATAAAATATGTGTGGATGTTTGGTTTAAAAAAAGAGCAACCACTTTCTCAGTGGTACATACCTATCTGCTGCATCAGCTTCCACTAGGCTACACCACCTGAGCTCTTTTCCTTTAACGTGACCTTTAATAAACATAATATCTCTTTCTCTTTGCCTCATCTCCATATCCCATGTTTTTCACTCACTCTCCCCTACTGACCGTCTCTTTCTCAGTCTCGCCATCTTCTTTTCTCTCTCTTCTTTCTTACTTACTCTCACTTACACACCCTTCATATTCTCCTCCCTTCTCTTCTCATGCCAACCACCCCT
Source organism: Sander lucioperca (assembly GCF_008315115.2). Classification (NCBI taxonomy): domain Eukaryota; kingdom Metazoa; phylum Chordata; class Actinopteri; order Perciformes; family Percidae; genus Sander; species Sander lucioperca. The sequence continues at coordinate 26,208,843 of NC_050177.1, read as the reverse complement.
TTGCCACTCTCAATTTGTCTCCCCAATACTCTTGCCACCCTTTGCCTTCCCCTCTCTCTCTCTCTCTCTCTCTCTCTCTCTTCCTGTGGTTTCCTATGAGTGATATAAGGTGAAATTAAGTGAAGTCACTTTGCCCTGATAATGTAATGAACCACTCCCTCCTTATCTTCAAAGACACAGCACATGAAAGAAAAGAGCTCTGCTGTGTGTGTGTGTGTGTGTGTGTGTGTGTGTGTGTGCGCCAGTGTAGTGTGTGTTATGTTGATTGTTTTGTCTAGAACAGTCATGAATTTGCCCACTGTTACTCTGGTGAATAGCTGATGGAATGTACTCGACAATACACAATGACCATTACAGTGACTGTGTGTGTGTGTGTGTGTTTGTGTGTGCATATTAAGGGTGAGCTCTCTGTCTGTTTTTGCACAAGACTGTGTGAATGAGTGCAGGTTATAGCCCCCGGTCTGACCACCTAAATTAATTTTCGGATGAGGTGATACAATTAGCATCTTTTCCTATTGCACATGGAGTCTGTCTGTGGCTCCTAAATACTGTTATGGGTTGTTAAAAGTATATTCAGTCACCTCTAACTGCAAAAAGCCTCCTCCAGCCTCTCCAAAAGTCTGACAAAACCTGGACACTGATTGTTACGTTGTTGGATCACTGATGGGAGTGCGTGTGTATGTGTTCCTTTCAGGTGACTCTAGAGCTGAGCACACTCTAGATATATGGCAGGTGATTGATAGAGTGATGATGGGGGTTACATTATTTGTGTGTGCATGTGTATGTTGGCTCATGTGACTCAGAAGCCGAACTATATGATACTACACTAAAAAAACATAACATTCAGAACCTTGAGTTGTAGCCCCTTTTTCCCCACAGTCTAGCCTTACATCTCAGAGCTAAAAAAAATCCTTCTTTGACTTTCTCTGTCTTTATCGCCATCAGATTCTTTGTGGCAGATATGGATTCAATGAAAGAAATCACAACAGAATAGGCCTAATGATGATTTTTACCTTGATTCACCTTAATCAGTGCACTTGATGAAACTAGTATGTTCTCAATATTTTGTGCATTCCGTGAACTTCGGGGGATGAAAACACACATTTTATGTTACTGACTACGACCAGTCATCATATTCAAATATTCATTTATTGCAATCTCTGTTGCATATCATAACATCTTTGACTTGTTAGAGTCCAAGATCACTATTTTTTCATTGAAAAAATAATCGGCAAATACATTAATAAAGGAAATAATTGTTCGTTACAATCATACTGGATTATGTTACTGCGTTTGTCAGAATAGTGTGTGACTTTTTGTGATTTCATGCAACATTTAATCCAAATAGGGGTGGGTGATATGCCACTGAGGGAAAAAATCTATAAATTATTGATGTGTATAATACTTTTAGGCAGGTAGAGGGATTCACAGTTCAGTGAACTCTTTTATGACCAGGAAAAGGCAACATTTAAGCTGTACTATAACAACCATAGTCTCAGATGATATCTAGTTTTACTTTGTATGTCATGATTGATTTGATCAATGTGGAAGGATTTGTTGTAGAGGCGGGTTTTCTGAAGGTGAATTTGAGCCGTTACATGAATAACACATGCACAGCAGACGAATGAATACATGAAAAAATCCTTTACTTGACGTGTCTTTTTGTTCCCTCCAGGTCAAAGTGACACAGGAGCTGAAAAACACACACACAGAGCAGATGACAAGACTGCACTTTAAATACCAGACTGAATATGACCTGCTGGAAGACATGAGGTATGAACACGTCTGCATCGCATGCGTGTACTAACACAATCCTGAAGAATACACTCGCCAACTGCCAGATGATTTTAATTCTAGTCGTCATGTGACCGTGATATGTCCATGTGTGCACGGCATGCACACATGGACACAGCCATGCGCAAAAGGAAAGAAGGAAGGAAACGACTAATGGGTTAGGGAGGATTGGCATTAGAAAGAAAAAGAGGAGGAGGATTGTCATATTCCAGTTTTTTGAGAAGGCCAAAGGCTCGGGAAAAAGACGAAGGAATTTCCTGCTGCCCTCTTCCTGCTCTCCGACTCTGTCTTTCTTCCTCTCTTTCTTCTTTTCCAAATTTCATTTTGTATCTCGCTGTCATATTCTCCATGCTGTTTCTGTCTCTTTTTTGCTCTGACTATTTTTTAGTCTGTCTACATATTTCTCTTTTTTCATTTAGTCTCAGCTCTGTTTACTCATGACGTGTGTGATTCTGGCAGTTTTCCCTTTTGGCAGTGGGAGGAAACCCTGGTTCTTTCACACGCTCTCATTTTTTTCTGTGTTGACTAAGCATTGATCATTTATGACAGCAGACTCTCTTATACTCTTTGCTTCTCTGCTTCCATCCCTTTCTCTTGTTTCTCATTTTCACACTTTCTCTTCTCTCTCTGAGACTCTCTCTTCCCCTCTCTTTCTCTCCCTTTCACTCTTGGGGGCAGCTCCAGCTGTTTGAGAACAGATTGCCTTGTTGCTGCTGGGTTTTGGAGAGTGAACAAGGCCCTGGTCTCACTTGTGGGAGAGCCAGTTAAGCATATGTAACCACAATGTGCAATGTCTTTTAGTCAGTGAGGGATGGAGCTACATGCCACTGGGTACAGATCTTCAAATTGGCCTTGTCATCCTCATGGTTGAAAGACGCTGCCTGCAGTGTTTTCTTAGTGCGTTCCTCTAGCCTTTGATGTTTTGTGATTATTTCTGATGACAAATTCTCCTGGTGGTAAAATCAGGAGCAGCAGGGTGGTGCAGTGTTTAGGAAGGCCACCTTTAAATTGGGAGATCTGGACTTAAGCCCCCTGCGGCAACAAGCATCAGCTTTGTCAATGTATCCTTGGGCAAGACACTGAGGCCCCACTAGTTTTTCTGTCTGTGATGTATGGCACTGATCTGACTTTATTGTAGAGATGGATATTTTTGTAAGATTGTCATTTAAGATCAGAAGAGTTTGGGTTACCTGAAATTCACATCAGAAGCAACATGGCCGTTCAATAATACTGACTTTGACCACCGTTACTCTTGTCAGAACTAGCTATCTTTTCAGTAGCGCGGTACCTGAGGTACTAAAAGGCATCAGCTGGCCAAACTGTCAACTGTCTTCACCAATACTACTGAAATGAATGATCTGTTCGATGGACAGAAATAGATTACATGTACGCAACATGAGAAGTATACAGGAAGAAAATGGAAATTTTGTTTATTTATTGATTCTTTCTATTGTCATTGGTCTGATGTGACAGTTATATGGCTGAAATCATAAGTCGATTAGTCGATCAACAGAAGAATAACTGTCGACAATTTTGCTAAACATTCCAGTGTTTCCACTTCATACATTTAGCAGCTGTGCACTGCCGATAGCTGGATCAGTGACGGGACGTCATCACTCGCAAAGTCATGTCAACTAAATAGACTTTAGACTTTGTCCCCAAGAGGAAATTCTTTGTCACAAACCGTAGCTACGTTATGGACACAGCACGCTTACAGAGAAACAAAAAGTACAAACATAGCAGAATGATATGCAGGGGAATAATAGGTAACACAGACAAAGTGACAGTGAATAAACAACAGCGCGAGTACAGCATTTTCTCCTCAGGTAGAGTGACAAATAGCGATGAAAGCCTCGAGACCGATTTACCATCAAAACCGCGTTCACGCGGGTCCAGTGAAATGTGACACCTACGTTTGCTTGGAAAATCGCGTTATGGGCACTGCATTTGATGAATTTACTGTATATCAGACCACAGATGAGAGAAGAAGCTAACGTTAGCACGTTGCGCGGCCCCTCTGCCTCGGACTCCCCGCAGCAGTATATGTTGTATTCAAGCCACACGCTGTATTCACTTACTTTTTAAAACGTTTTCCAGGTTAGTGGGGATGCATAGCGCTCAAAACCAACATGAGAAAACGTAGAAATGTTCCCTCAGGATTTTGTTTTGTTGCTAAACTGTATGTAAAACGAGTAGTGACGTTAAATCGCTGTTTCACGTAACGTTATTCTACGGTACCGTCTATGTGCTGTATTTTTCCATAGCGTTGGTTAGCTAGCAAATAAGTCCACTGACGGCAATGTTATTATTCAAATTTTGGCACAACGATTAATAATGACAAAGTAGGGGTCATAGTGAGTGAAAATGTGATCTGAGATGCACATTGCAAAAATGTGTTATGTATCTGGAATTGTTCATTAGCTATGTGTGATATCTGTAAAGCTCACAGTAGTAAAACAGATTTTATACTGAGCCAAAACACTCTTTCTGTGAGAGAAAGGACACTAGGCTATATCCTGGAATGTAATTTTAAGACATATGATGCTTTTAAGAAATGATTGCAAATAAAGCAAACTGTTGCTAAAAAGAAGGTAACGTAACTGTTGACAACTTTGATGACAACCTAGAGCTGGGCAATATATCGATATTATATCGATATCGTGATATGAGACTTAATATCGTCTTAGATTTTGGATATCGTAATATGGCATAAGTGTTGTCTTTTCCTGGTTTTAAAGGCTGCATTACAGTAAAGTGATGTCATTTTCTGAACTTACCAGACTGTTGTAACTGTTCTATTATTTGCCTTTACTCACTTATTAGTCATTATAGCCACATTACTGATGATTATTTATCAAAAATCTCATTATGTAAATATTTTGTGAAAGCACCAATAGTCAACACTACAATATCGTTGCGGTATCAATATCGAGGTATTTGATCAAAAATATTGTGATAATTGATTTTCTCCATATCGCCCAGCCCTAGTTTTTTCGGCCGGATGTCCGTTACCTTGGGCTTTCTTTGCGTTGGAATTTTAAACTCCGGTCGATTTATGAGGGCTATGGTTAACTGCTCCTCAGATTTCTGATTCAAGATTTAAGATTCAAAATCCTTTATTAATCCCACAATGGGGAAATTCACACTGTTGCAGCAGCAAGGGATAAGAGGAAAAGTGAAAGACACACGTTAACACACAATAATAAATATAATTAAAGAGTAAATATTAAATAGTAAAATGTATTTACAGTAATTGCACAGTCACATGTTTTATTGCATGTTTTATCAGCCCTGGTGTGTGTGTTTTGTCCATGTGGTCTACTGGGAGCAGTGCTGATTGTAGAGTCTGCAGGGTAAATCCAGACAGCTAGCTAGACTATCTGTCCAATCTGAGTTTTCTGTTGCACAACTAAAACAACCTTTGAACGTACACATGTTCCACCCAAACAAGTTCCTTCCCGAGGCTATTTTGCAGCGGCACCGGGGCTCCGTGCGGCACTCAGCGCCGCCAAAGACGATTGTGATTGGTTTAAAAAAATGCCAGTAAACCAGCACGTTTCTCTCCCATCCCGGAATGCTGTGTGGACAATGCAAGACTAATGCAGCAGTGATTTCCACAGGGAGCAGCAAGTATTGACCTTTCCCCATCCAGGGTCAGAATGCAGAGTTGATAACTGCAATGATGCCTGCAAACAGTCAGTGAATAGACTACAGTAGGAAGCTAGCCAGTTGGCTAACACTGGGCCATTTACAGTACTGTGATTAGGGGATATTGTCCTTTGTTAAAAAAAAAAAAAAAACACCTTTTTTATGGGTCTGGACTGAAAATACGATGCTGAAATTGTTTATGTGGATTGTAGACTATGTACATCACTTGGCTAGACTTTTGCAAATGTCATGTCAACTAAATAGCTGGACCTTACAGGACAAGGAAAGTGTGGTCACATAATGAAACACATGACAGACACACATTTTCCTGCCTAAAGCCTACAGTACATTTTAACTATTAAATCCGAAAATCTGCTTTGAGGTTATTTACCCTAATTAATCCACAGGCTGGCTTTAATCAATTTACACACTCAACCACACATGCACAAATGCTAGCTGTAGTGCATTAAGCCTGTTTACTAATTGTAACAGGTAAAAGGGCGGGAAAGAAAGAAAGAAAGACAGAAAGAAAGGGAAGTGTATTTAATCCTCTGGGACTGCATTTTAGCTGGACTAGTTTTAGGAGAGAGGATGAGAGAGAGAGAGGAGAAAATGATGACAAGTTGGTGGACTCAGGGAGTCAACTTGGTGTCCTCAATCCAGCTAAATCCCCCATACCCTTATGTCTGCCCCAATAGCTACACACACACACACACACACACACACACACACACAGCTATCTTCTATACACCTACTTGCCCTTCCTTGTGCTGAACATAATAATGAAGCTGTAACACAATTTCAGTATTGCAGTTGTGTTATATCGGTTTGATCTGTAGATTTGGATCAGTGAATGAAAAAGGCCATCATTGTGACATTGTGATGGCCTTTTTGCCTGATGGCCTTTTTGCAAAAGGCATTGTATGCTTTGCCATGCAGCACTGCATTTTTAAATCTGTTCTAATGATTGGCATGATATCGGGGAGCTTTACAACAATACACTCCTCCGTGAAGACGGTATTTTATTTGTTGTCAGAATACTTGTAGACAGGTTGCAAAGTCAAGTGCATGCAATTTACCATAGTCTAGACAGAGTGTGCATTATAAATAATCCACAAAGAGCATCATCAATCATGGAGATGACAGTAGTGAGAAAACAAAGGATGAAAGTGCTGTTTTTTGTAGCTGATGCCTGGACTGCACTGGACTAGAACTGTAGCTGTGATGTAATATGGGAATTTACCCCATGTCTGTGTTTTGGGGGGCACATTTGCATGGGATAAATTAAATTTGGGTTTCATTTATCTCTCTCAAATGTATTGACCAAATTCTAGGAAGGATCTGCAGATATCATTAAAACATAATGGGTCTCCGTGCTGAGTAGCTAGATGAGCCTCCCAATATGAACCCAAAATGCTATCAGAATCCTCATTAATGCCTCCATAATTTAGAAAGAGGAGGAACAGAAAATCAAGGACTCATTGGGGAAAAAGACCCAAATTAAGGCAATGCTGATTCACACCCTGCTAATATAATTAGGTGGCCTCTTTGTTTGGCAAAATGACAGCACAGAAAGCCTCTGCTGTTATTCCAAATCACAGGAGGACCCCAGGTAATACTAGACCCAGGGGGATCTGAAACGCTGAAATGACAAAGAAGATGACGAGATGAGATGAAGGGTTCAACCATGACCTACTTAAACTTTATTTATTTTAAGATGCAAATGCAAGTGTCACATCCTAAGCAGATAGCTGAGGCAAGATTTACTATGCCTTTAGGAAGCACTGGCTGTGACTTAAATAAACTTAAACTGTATGATTGAAACAATTGTGGTGATTTGCCGTTAAAACATGTTTCTGTTTAAATAATACAGGTGGTACAAGGCTGTCAGATAATAAATAGGCCCATTAAAGGGGAACTATGCAGGTTTTTTTTAGCTTAATTTACCTTAACTGAACAGCTTCAGAGTCATTGGAATGGTTATATGACTTTTTTCGGGTTGAATGGTGGTCGTCTCGCTCCCCCCTAGCGCCTGTGAGCGGAAAAACCACCCTTGCAACTTTCGGCCGGCGAGTTGCCGGCCTCAGCATCAGGAAGTATCGCGTGATATCAGGTCTCGCGATGTATCGAATTGCTTCACGGCACTGCACACATACGCCCATTCAGGAACCGGCTAACAAGGTAGCGATGGAGTTTTTCACACTATCGTCACGGCTGAGCCCGCAAAAAAGAAGCAGAAAGCTAGGAAAGCATTGTCGGAGGAACAGAGAAAGAGGAAACAGCAGACTGACCGAGAGAGGAGTACACAAGTAAACATAGGAGCTGCCAAACATCTATTCCGAAGCTGTAGGGGGAGCTCTATAGAGAAACCTGTGAGCAAAAAGCGAGAAAACAGCGAAGAAATGGTCAAAACTGCATAGTGCCCCTTTAAAATAAGAAGTCAAATAAGTATCAAACATAATAACCTCATCTGTTACACAAATGTCCCACGGAGCGCATTTGATTTTAAAGATTATTTTGGGGCATTTTTAGGCCTTTTTCATTTTCACAGGACAGATGAAGACATGAAAGGGGAGAGAGATGGGGAGTGACATGCAGCAAAGGGCCGCAGGTCGAGTAGTAAACCTCTACACATGTGCACCCGCTCTACCAACTGAGCTAACCCGGCCACACCCCATGGAGCATTTTTCACAGTATCTGGTACCAGTGTTATAGTCAAGTCACCAACTGTCGAGTCTCGAGTCCCCAGTGTTCAAGTCCAAGTCCGAGTCAACAAAGAAAGAGAGTCAGAGTCGAGTCCAAGTCAAGTCACCATTACCTGAAGTCGAGTCCTAGTTGAGTCACGAGTCCAGAGAATAGCAACTCGAGTCAGACTGGAGTCCGAGTCTACGTAGGATGAAACAGTTGAAACAGTTACAGACTGAATCAATGTCTTAGATCACATTTTCATGACCTATTACACATAAAAGTAGGCAGAAACTTCATCCAACTTCCTAGTTTTATTTCATAAATGCTCTAGTTTAATTTCATAAATCCTCAAGTCTGAGTCCAAGTCATCAGTGCCCAAGTCCAAGTCACAATTCCAGAGAAGTGTGACTTGAGTTGGAATTAAATCGGAGTCCAGGACTCAAGTACTCCATCACTGTCTGGTAAAATGATATACCAGAAAAATACTGCATGAACATCCTAACAATCTAATGCAATGTAATACAACAGTCCTGCAATGTATCCTACCTTTTTAAGAGAGGTAGAGATGTGACAGCAGAGTGGAGACCACTTCAATGAAAATAATTCATATAGGCTGCTTTGCCTGGCCGTAAGCACATGGCATGTTACTTTGAGCGTGCTCATTTTGAGTTTGAATACACAGTTGCAGATCAAATATAACTTTTTTTTACCTAGTCAATGTAAGTTTAACATGAATAAATGTTACCTTTTGTCTTAGATTTGCCTTTGCGTGTTGGCATTATTGCAATGAGTTGATAAAACTTTTTCAAATATAAAAACTATAAAATAAATAAATAATAATAAAATCTATAATCTTGTACGCACTTTTATCTGCTTTCATGCCATAATTTGCCGCCTTTATTAATGCACAGCAGACCAGAGTAGAGGTTTATTATTTTATGTTTATCCCTATATTTTAACTATTTTATGTCTTGGATTCTCATTTAGTTTTTTTTTTTTTACTTGTGATTTTCTGTTTTGTACAATTTTAATTAGCATTGTTGGAGGGAGCCTGAGACCAAAGATATTCAGTGACAATGACTTTGGGAATGCTTCTGTAATTGTTAATAAATAACTTGAAACTTGAAACTAGATCCTGAAATTAACATGCCTATGTACTGAATCGAGAATCAATTTTGAATCAGGAGTTGTTTTGAATCGAGAATCGATTTTGAATCGAATTGTGACCCCAAGAATTGGTATTAAATCATGAGATACCAAAAGATTCACAGCCCTAATATTATATGATATTTCTTGGTCTGTTTTTTAATTGTTACCTAACCTATGTGCCACAGCAGTATTTTCAGGATTTGTATAACTAGTGCAGTGCCCGTTCAAAATGTACCTGTTCGGAATGGGCCGATTGCTTGGCCTCGGGTATAGCTACTTGCAAAATAGTCATCCAAAACTTCTCTGTTTTTATTCTGTAGCTTTCTCCACAACCACTGTACCCCGAGCAACTTCACAAAAAAGGTGGAAGGCAACGAAAAATCGATCGCTCAGTTTTTTTGTTTTGTTTTCAAACTTGATTGTGCGTTCGCTTAGTTTTACTCACAGTTTATTAATAATAAATGTGTCGCATTCAGGGGGCAGCCCTAGTTTATTCAAACAAAAGTAGGTTGAATGATAATACACAGTGGGCTCTGTGTACGTTAGGGTGCTGCAGGTCACGTCTTTTTTATTGTTCTTTTGCACATGCAATGCGCATGCAGGTTGGACAGAGCCTTTTGTGCATGGACGGACAGAGATTCCTGCCTTTTGTTTATAGATAGAAAACTAATACCATGTTCAATTCACTGTAGTCCCTGTCAGAGCAATGGCAACAGATACAACTTCCTCTGATTAACTCACTAAGCAGTCAAAGTGACATCCACCAACTTTCACTGAATTTGAAATTTGCCAAAAGAAATTGCATTTTTGTTTGATGAATGTCTTCATGTCTCCACAAAGATCTCTTTGAGGTCTCATCAACATCTGATCAGAACAATAATTTGCTACAATGTTTTATGGCCACACACCTTCAGTTAGACTGAGAGGGAACAGTTTGGTCAACTCTTTCTGCTCCTGTTTCCATTTCTGATTTTGTCACATTAATAATGTTTTGATACTGGGATTCTATTTTCCCTCGACATGACCCCACTACATGAAGGTCAAGGCTGTGGAGAATCTGTGGTTTGTGCATAATTGAGCAGATCAGAGAGAGCTGTCTGTACGTGTTTTACCCCAGTCAGAGCTTTCACAACTGTATCCAATACTTTTGGTTTTACAAAAGGAATGACAGAAAATCTAAGCATGATGCTGCAGCTTTAGCTTAGTTTACCTCCACACCATCAGGGCTTTACTAATTACCTAGAAGTGATTTCCAGCATTTTCAGAAGCTTTAGCAAATTTGTGTGGGGAGAGACCTGGTGGGATGGGTTTGTATAAAGCTAATTTCCTTCAATGCTAGCACACAGGCCCTTCAAGAAGTAACTTATAGTAGTTCACTTCAGTCTTTAAATGTTGTTGCTTGCAACGTAACAATTGTATTCCGAAATGAAATAAAATAGTGAATGTTTTTGTTCAAATGCCTGCTAGGTCTTGGAGTGGAAAAACTGCACTCTATTGTGTCTTGTGGTGATCACGCAGTGTGAAAACATGACCTCCCTCCTCCGCCTCTGTCTCTGACTCATGTTGCTTATCCTGTTGTCGCTGATCTCACGCTGTATCCTGTAAACCATTGATCTTAGCTCTTTTCCCACGTTTGATCATTCCCTCTCTCTCTCTGCCTTCACACACACATACAGTATACACTTAGTGTCCACTAAGCACTTAAGTATTTCCTGTCAGAGGTGATGGTCATTTTCTTTCTCTGTTTCGTCTCCATGCACAGCTGATGCTGACACTGCTTTTTGACTTAGGCACAACACACTTACCAACGTACACAAATGATGGGCAGGCAGAGTAGAGAGAGAGATGAGGGAGGAAAGAAAGAAAGAAGGAATAGTAGAGAAAGAGGGCAAGAAACCAGTGTGCAGAATGCCAAAGAGGAAGGGATAAGAGTCAGGAAGAAATGCGGAGGTGGAGGGAGGGTATGGAGAGGTTTTAAGGATAGATGGAAATAGACTGTGGGCAGAACAAATAAAAGGAGTGAAGAAAGCAAGTATAAGGAGTACAGAGGTACTGACAAGCATCTTATGAGACGTACAGTATATGCTTACTTACTACACTTATACAACAGACACTGATATAAAAATTTGAAGCAAAATAACCGTTCAAGACTTCTCTGTTTGTTTTTATTCTGTGTCAAGAAACACATAGTACCACACAAAGATGGGTAGTGTGTGCGAGATATTTCTAGCTGGTAATTGGGTGTGCATATTTACATATGAGGTCTCTGCCGCGGTGTCACCATGGTTGCATGAGAAGCCTAGACATGTCCAAAGCTCCCAGTGAGCATGAGGATGTGTGTTTGTCTACACGTGTTCCAGAGGCCCTTACTGGTACACAAGTATACTGCAGTCCAGGTCCAAAATTAGCACCATCTACCAGCCAAATGCTGGTAAAATATGTGTGGCTGGTGGATTTGCTTCACTCACTAGCCAAAAAACAATAGTTATCTATTGAGTGGCTGGTAAAATTTGAACATTCACTAGCCATTTGGCTGGTGGACAAAAAAGTTAATTTTGGACCCTGTCTGCAGTATTAAAGGTCCAGTGTATAACGTGTTTAGTGGTTCATTATCAAAATCTGTGTTGCCCGTTCACAAATTTGTACTTTTTCATGAATATTTACCTCCACCATCAATTCCAAGTATTCCTATTGGCTTGAAATTTTACATTTGCATTTGCATGAACTGGGGTAGACGCTCCATATTCATGCGGCATCTTGAAATACGTTAGCCGGTAAGGGACATACAGGACATACTGCTCCGCCTTTCGCTGTCACATGATAAACTCACAGGTGCTGCTAATGCTGCTAATGGGTATCGTCGCTTCCCGGCCCCGGCAATTTCGAAGAAGGAAACATGGAGGACCACACGTATTCAAAATCCAAATTTCAGGAACAGGAGTCTTGTTCTTCACCCAGAAAAATAAAAAGGATATTGAAAAGAGCAAGAGACTGGCGTCATCAGAACAAAGCGTGAAGGCTACCGTAGCTGTAATACGCACTTTGATCTGCGTGGCGCGAGAGAGTTGATTGCGATATATGATCTCAACGCTAGATGGGAGAAATTCCTACACATTGGACCTTTAAGATACCAAAGCAGGAAAAGCTTATTTATGGAGCTGTGCATAAAGGTGTCAGAGAGCCAGAATTCATATTTGCATAATGTACCGTATGTGTGTGTTTTGGTGACAGAACCCGAGATTAGAGAGTTTAACCTATGTGTGTGTAGATGATGAAAGAAACTTTAATCTTTCAAATTGATTGGTTTCCTAGACTCGTATCACTGCCACAGCCAGTTGCAGCTACTAAAATTGAATCACTTCAGTTCAAGTACAGTGATTGAGTCACAGCCCACTTTTTTCAGACCCTAAAGATTTATACGTTATATCCCATTGTTTCTCCTACCTCATTTCAGCTAGCCTAATTAACGTCAGCTTTATCTGCCGTCTCTGGCAGATTTATCGCGTGATTACAGGTTAAACAAAAAAACGTTACTCTCAGAAATAAGTTCTATCTCTTGTTGTAGAGCCCAAACGTCTTGTAAGTCCAGTACTATGGCTTAATCAAGCAGTGCAGTGACAGGGCGCTGTGGCTTAGTTGGTCAAAGCGCCTGTCTAGTAAACAGGAGAGCCTGGGTTCGAATCCCAGCAGTGCCTTTAAATACTTTCTTGCCAAATGTCTCTTAATACTGTATTACGTCATCACAGATGCATCATGATAAAAGATCACACTAATGCCGACGGATTTTGGAGTTCCCCGACAATAGCCCTGTATCAGAGGCAAATCGGATTTTGCTCTGTGCTCGCGTGCACACGACTCAAGAGCTACAGCCAATGAGAGCGCAAGACACGGCCTAAAGGGAAGCCACGGGTCGCCTGTACTTTACTGTATGTGGTGCATTTGCAACACAGACCAAAGTTGTTGTAGCACAGAGAGAAAACAGGCTATAAATAGTAAAGATGTGTGGAAACAGGCTATTGTGTGAACATGTGTGGAAACAGGCTATTGTGTGAACATGTGTGTCAACGACAACACCCCCTAAAAGCGTCTCTTTCTGCTCTTTCTTTGTTTTATTGCTGCAAATCAGCCACCAACAACTTGGAGCCCTTATTTCTGGCGGGCATTCAAGAATCTCCTGGTCACAGTTTGTGTTTTTGTGACAAAAACGTAGTTTGGAGGCTAGACTCTGGGATTCCTCCTGGTGAAAGATCTAGTAGTGTCTGAGCCCCTGTCGCCGGTCACTCAGGTAGTGTTAAAAGAAGACAACAAGACTGTAAGTTGTATAGTGTGAATAGTAGAGCAAACTGGAGACTTCTGGAGAAGTCTTCTAGTGGGAACTTAGCTCAAATGTACAAGTTCATTGAAATGCTAATAGTTTTTAATAGTATTTATGTGTTCGAAGTGTTATTTCCACAGTCAACACAATTCTACTTCTCTTCTAACTCAATTCTACTGAACCTTCAATGGGGAACTACATTTCATATAATAATTCCCTATGTCACCCATGCCCATACTCGGACGTAAACGATAAGGTAACTAATAACATATATGTTCCAACATAATCCAGAAGTCAGTGGCAGTGATGAGTTTTTACACATGGGACTTTTGCCCATAGACGACAGGAGGCCTTTCCCAGCAGTACCTTTTCTACAGTCAGCTTAAGTCTTGTATCAAAGCTGAAACAAGAAATCTCCAGTGGTGGATTATGTACAGGAACATTCATATGATTTTATTTTTTTTTTCAATTGCAGTCACTGGAATCTGGAGTATCAACATGCTATCTTTGGGTTTTGGAATGTGTTGTTCCAACTGATAAGCAATTCAAACTTTGCTCTCCAATGAAGACTTACAGGGCGCTGTGGCTTAGTTGGTTAAAGCGCCTGTCTAGTAAACAGGAGATCCTGGGTTCAAATCCCAGCAGTGCCTTTTCACACAGTGCTGTTTACAGAAGTCGTCCTGAGTTTTCGGTAGAGGTGCTTGTAGAATAGCAGTACTTCTCGGTTCCACTCTACTTAAGCATTGGTGTCTCTGCAGCATATGATTTGTAACCACAAAGCTTGACCTTAGTTTATCCTTAGGATGAGAATACACAGGACAACTCAGGGACTCAGGCTGCTTTACTGCTATGACTTGAGAATAGAGCTGGGTGATATGGAGAAAATCACATAACACAATCTTTTTGACCAAATACATAGATATTGTGGCGATATTGTAGTGTTGACTATTGGTGCTTTCACAAAATATTTACACAATGAGATTTTTGATAAATAATCATCAATAATGTGGATATAATGACCAAGTGGGTAAAGGCAAATAAAAGAACAGTTAGAACAGTCTGGTAAGTTCAGAAAATGACATCACTTTACTGTAATGTAGCCTTTAAAACCAGGAAAAGACAACACTCCCAGCCGAATAAGGCTGTAAGTTTAGTATATCTATTTCTACAACATTTGATCTATTCCAGTATTTGCTAAAGAGGTGTCATCATTTATTTAGACAGCTGGGCCTGGATTGCCAGTAAACCCCTTTCTCTTTTATCTCACTGATCAGATGCTCATTAGTGATTGTATGGTGGTATCACTTTATTTTGGTTGAAAAAAGTGGGCATTGGAGGCTCATGAGAGTGATTCTGCCTCAAACATGGTCCGCTATAAGTTGAAAGAAGGTTACAAAGATGTGTTTGTAGAATGTTTAGACATCAATTCATGATAATTAACCTCTGATATAGTAGGCTATATATTTCTGTTGCACATAAGAGGCTCCATACATGACAGAGCTGTGTTCGTCAGGGCTCTGTATTGCAGCACGTTGATTTTGACATAAAGAATAAAAATGGCTGTCACTGCCGATCTAGTTTAGTTTGGAACTGAGGACACAAATCTGTCCAACAGCAAGAAGAAAGAGCTTTTGATGCCCTGAGTCAGGAGACAGTTTCCGTCTGTGATCATCAAGTGTCATGTTGCAAAGCAGGGTGTTCAGCTCATTTTGATGTGAGAGATTACATAAACGTTGTGAATATACAGAATTATTCCTTTTTAGAAAAACTCTGTTATGTTAATGCAACGATTATGAATTTAAACACCAAATTCTTTTCCAGTTTAATCCATTATACATTTTTTTTTTGGGGGGGAGGGGGGGTGGCATATCCTATTCCAGGTGGTCTTTCCACTGTTATGTGGAACAAAGGCTGGTTTTCAAATGACTCTCAAAAGACCTGCCCCGTGTGAGGCTCGAACTCACGACCTTCAGATTATGAGACTGACGCGCTGCCTACTGCGCCAACGAGGCCTGCAGTGCTGGCTGAGCATGTGTTTTAGACCACAGACTCAATACTGAAGGTCAGGGGTGGAGGTATCAGTGAGATCAGGGAAGGGCGTGTGTCCTATTTCCACTGACATGCATGGGGGTGGAGTTAAACACATGCGCCAACCTCTTGCAGTAGATCATTGACAGTTGGAAATATTGCAGTTTTGTATGCAGGATTTAAAAGCCTGGTTCAGTCATTAAGAATTGATCATGCCTCTTTTTAGCTAAAGCTAGAAGTCTAAAGCAGCCCCTGTTTAGAAAACAGACTGTACACAGCAGGTTTAACACAAAGGGATGTCTTGGGAAACATTTGACAAGAAGCGCTGTCCTATTTGTTTGAATGTAATTAGAGAGAATTGGCAGTAATTACGCTGTCTACGCTTACACTAAGTGTTGTCTTCCTTTCTGCGTCTTCCACCACTGTTTCCCTTCCCTGTTGTTGCTTGATTGCTGTTCCCTCACATCATCTTTTGTATAGAGTTTTATTTCAAACAGCACTCTAGATCTGAGTCGCTTGTGTCTGCCCAAGTCATACAAGTCTGCCCAATCCTATATGTAATGTTTCCCACATAATACAGATTTCAGGTCTGACGAGTAAGTCACATTCGCAAAAAAAAAAACTGGTCCTGACCTTCTTAACAAAATGTTGAAATGGGAGCTCCCAAGTGAGTCCTAAACATCTGCATGTGAATGAACAAAAAGATAATGCTAATGATTAGGTTGTTTGTGAAACCACTTCCACAGTGCCTACATTTACATGTGAAAACGACTCCCGTCCACACTAATTATGCACAGAAAAATGCAAGCTTTTGTGATGTGAGACTATACTTGTAAGTCCCAAACAACTTATAAGTCCAGTGGTAAGGCACCTACACATAATCAGAGGTAAAACCGTGAGGTAGGGTGCAGAGCATATTGCAGGCACAGAGGCAAAGCTCCATGCAGATATACGTCATTATTGTTTCTGGCTTTGTTTGAGCTTTGACAGGTCAGCGGCAACAAGCAGAAATCATTTAAACTTTGAGCGCAGCGCTCAGCAGCAATTTTTGGCGGTGTGACAACGCCAAGGGCTTCCTCTGAGTTGCTTCCACCGCTCTCCCCATAGGAAAACTATAATTTGAATCTTTAGAAGAGATGTAATATACTGAGGCAGTTTTAGTAGGAGTCATTTATATAGAACATATTAATGTTAGTGAGGACCATTCTACTTTTTCATATAGTACACAAAGATGGGTGTGATATATGAATATAAGTAGTCAAATTTACATCAAAATATACAGGTAAAATGTTTGTTCACTCGGTGTGGTTGTTTCCAGTATGCTGCTTTGTTCATTTAGCAAACAGTGCCAGTTCATTTATCTGTCTGTGTAATCGTATACGTAATGTTATGTTTTCTATTCTGCACATTCCTGGACTGTGATAAGAGCTTCCACTGTCTCTGCTGCCAGGATGTTGTGTGATGTAGAGACGGCAAGGGGGAAATTTGTAGGGGTTTGTGCATTTTGTGGGTCAGAACGAAGGGCTGCAGGATTATGGCCAAAATGAAAAAGAACCTATTAATTGAAAATGAAAATCTGATTTATATATTTTTCCTCCTGTCTTTAATGTTTATGTCTTAACTTACAAATGACAATAACTTGTGAGCTGCTGATTGAATTTATTTAATATTACATGTAATATTTACCCCCTTCAAACAACTGAACACATTTCTGTCTCTTTCTCTGTAGGACCTACAGTCTGAAGAAGGGACAGCTGGAGAGGGACTATGCACAGGTAAGACTGGCTAGACTCTTGCTGAAGACTGGTATGTGAATATAGATAACAAATATCAGTACATCAGTCTTAGAACTCTCCTAAAGCCTGGCCCTAGGTTGATAGCCATGCAAAACACAAAACATTGACTCTATTTTTCTAAACTGAAAGGGAACACCGTTGAACATTTCTCTCCACATATCTCCCACAGGGTGCTGTGGCTTAGTTGGTTAAAGCGCCTGTCTAGTAAACAGGAGATCCTGGGTTCAAATCCCAGCAGTGCCTTTTCTTCAGTTGTACTTCCTGATTGTGGATTAGGAAAAGGTACATGACAAGGGTTGTCCTCTCCCTCAAAAACTACTGAGAGTACTAATGCGTTGCATACTACTTCTTGATATCAAACTGTGATGATGTGTAAATGTAAATGCTTTGAAAAGAAAAACATGACAACAATCATTAATTATACCTGTAAGTTCAGCAGTAATTGTAACATATGTTGTGGATCATACTTTTTGTATTATTTTTAGGAGCATGCGGGAGCCCCATTAGGATTATATAGGATATTTTAAACCTTTTAGAATTAGATTTTTAAAAACTTTAAATATATCAAACAAATTTCACTACATCACCTGAAGCCTGAAGGTTCAGAAGTTGTTAAGCGCTTAGCGTTCAGTTAAACTTGGCTGTTTACTGCATTACGTGCGGGTTAAACCCTACAAGATAGGCCATATAGGAGGCATATATATATATATATATATATATATATATATATATATATATGTATATGTGTATATATATATATATATATGTATATATATATATATGTATATATATATATATATATATATATATATATATATATATATATATATATATATATATATATATATATATATATATATATATGTGTATATATATATATATATTAGGGCTGTCAAAATAACGCGTTCATTTCGATGAATTAATCTGAGAAAAAATAACGCGTTAAAAAAAATAACGCAGATCCATTCCATATTGACGTTTGACCCGGAGCCGTTCTAGCCACCATTCGACTGTAAAATGAAGGAGGGAGACGAGAATGTGCTGCCTGGATCATTAACTGGAACATTTACTTGTAAAAATCTTCTTCCTGGCTACCGAAATCTGGTGCCACTGATATGTCTGCGCTTCTTTCTGATGCTCTGAAACAGACGATATAGGCAACACAAACACCGCTGCACGTGATGCTAGTTAACACTACACTCAACAGCAGCTAACGTTAGCCTACCGCTAGCTAGTAGCTGGATTAAAAACGGTTAAAATGCTGACAGCTAATGCTAAACGGTGTAAAGTTTGACTGTGTTTTACTGTAGAGGATTCAACACTGGGATGTAACAATTTGTAGCTGACTTCGGAAAAACAACACAGACGTGCGTTCAATGAAACTGGTAAACTACACCCTCGTGGTGCATTTGAAGTTATTGTAAATGTCCTTTTCCCATCTGGTGGTTGTTTTTGTCGTTCAACAGCAATTTACTAGTGAAATAAGATATTGTTATTGTTATACATTATTATTAAATCATTTAATTTTGACCATATGGCCTTATCAATAAACAAGCCGTTCTTTAATGTCACCAACTGTTGTTTAGTACCCTTTGTTTTCTTTTCCTTTTTTACTTTCTTAAAAAGTATCGGTTCAGGCACCGTTAATTATGTATGCGATTAATTTTGATTAATTAATCACAGAGTATGTAATTAATTACATTACATTTTTTAATCGATTGACAGCCCTAATATATATATATATATATATATATATACATACATACATACATACACACACACAAAAACACACACACACACACACACACACACACACACACACACACACACACACACACACATACACACACACTACAAAAGTTTGGGGTCACTTAGAAATTTCCATTCCACTCCATTATAGACAGAATACCAGCTGAGATCAGTTGCATTGTTTTTTTTAACCAGGGCAACAGTTTTCAATTACATAATTGCAAAAGGGTTCTCAATGTTTTTAAAATGATATCAGGTTAGTAAACAGAATGTGCCTTTGGAACATTGGATGAATGGTTGCTGATAATGGGCAATGTAGATATTGCATTAAAGATCAGCCACCGTCTATAATGGAGTGGAATGGAAATTTCTAAGTGACCCCAAACTTTTGACTGGTAGTGTACTTTATGATAATGGTTTCAGTTGAACTTGGCTGTTCAGCACATTTGTTACAATTTAAACTTAACAGCTGTATCAGATGGAAACATTTTATTTTGGTTCAGTCACTGTGTCTCTTCTGGTCAAAATGAGAATATAGTTAAAATAGGATTAAAATACAGTTTTTAGTACATCCTGTATGTGCTGCCAACTTAGGCGAGGTGCTCGCAAAAATGAGACCTGAGAATGAGAATTTTTGATTCATTCTTCGTATGCATAAAAACTCATACGTGCTGCAAGCCACATTTGCTTTCACTTCCCATATTCTGGTTTGGTTATTTCCAGATCTTTCAGTGTTTCTTCTTTCTTTTGGCCATTCTTTCTTCCTGTTTTCAGATTTATGAAATGCTGCGTAGTTATCATGAATCTTGTAAATTGGAGACAACAAAGGGTTTTTGCATGTAAATAAGCCCTATATCCACTCAGCACTAGACTATGTAGCAATTTTCAGTAAATATAACTTCTTATTTTTGCCACTTGCAATTCTACCTAGCAAGCAGCCCTACATGATCTGAGCAGTCTCAGTAGACATCTTTAACAGTCAGGATTTCAATCTTAGAAATCCCACTCCCAAACAAACAAAAGTGCCCAGTCCCATTTCTTATTTTAACCCCTACCCCTTTCGAGTGCCCCTCACTTTTTGACTTGTTCCTCAGAACAGAGTTACAAGGGGTAGTGGTTGAAATCCTCTCCTATGAAATTGGACAACCCTTCAAGACCCTGATACGTCATCAGCTGTTGTTGATGGCTTTGGCGTAAACAGACACAACAAGTTTGTTGCCGGAATCTCGGCAATAGTATCACAAAAGACGGCCACCGGCCAGGCTGTGGTGGCTCTCATCTTCGAAAAACAGCTCAACAAATTTCCAAAGAGACGTTGTACTAGTTATTTGCCCTTAAATTCCACCTTGTACAGTATATATTATGCCTGCAGGATTTCGCAGCCTTTTTTTGAGATTGTTGCGGCCCAAAATGCCTGAATTTGCGGCAGCTTTTGTAAAAAACTGCGATAAAAGTTGCGATGTCTTTTGTATTTTTGTTGCAATGAAGTTGCAAGAGACAGTGAAAATTGCAAAAAAAGTAGGATTTTTTTTTCTGGTATACTTCTTTAAAAATAAAAGTAAATTTGTTTCGAGGAGAATAAAACTACTCTGGGCTGAGTTTTCCTAGTAACCTTACCAAAAAGGCTCAGGATGCTGCTAATGTTGGTATAATATGAAAATGCCTGGTGGATTTAAGACAAAAAGTTATCAAATTTGAACATTTCTGTCAATGGCTTGTTGATCTTTACATTGTTAATTAATTTCCTATCCTGGCCTGGGCTGGGACACACATTCATACGGTTTGATAAAGTACTTATTGGACTTTAACTTATCATTGCACTTACAATAACGAGCGTAGCTGTCCTCAATTTAGGTCATCGTGTAGTCTCATCTCCGGTTTTTCCTGCATCCACCGTGTGCGTTTGTGTGTGTGCACGCGTAGTTTGCAGGGGGGAACTAAGCAGCAGCCCCGTCCGCTGCTGAGAGCCGACAGGAAACAGCAGCAGCTTTCAGCGACTTTACAGTGAAAAATCGTTATGCCGGACTTTAATGTTAAAATGCAAACAGGTTGGCAGGACGGTCTGAAATGTTTTGCATGGTCTTTTGCTGTACGTTTTGTTGGTAAATGTGAGATGTTCGAGTCACACACGTCTCGTCTTCATATCAGAAACAAGGAAATGAGTTTGCCGACGTACGTGTGTTACGTCAACCCGTTCTCACTCCCGCTTGTTCAGTGGCTCTTAGAGTCACATACTGACGCAAAGTCTGGCAAGTGGGACTGCTGTGATGAAGTTGCGAGTAACTCCGGTTATTGGTCAAATTTGCGGTAAAGTTGCGGTGATTGGTCAAAATTGAGAGTCACACCGAATTCACGGTGATTGGTTGAATTCGCGTGAATTGTTGCAATCGTGACACCGCGAAATCCTGCAGGGACTGATATTAGAACATCACAATAATAAACACTGTTAACTTCAATATTAAAAAAAATATTGAACTAGTTTGGCTTGTCATTTTTACTTCATTTCAACATCAAAATCAAAACACAACCACAGACCCTGGGTTCAGAGGGTTTAATTCTGCAGTAGCATGTATGGCATACAAACACAAAAATGTGTCAGTGCTGTGCTGTCACATGTAGACATATTTAGAGGCTTTCTTAACCCGTTTATTAAGCACAGAGTAGAATGCAATTAATTTATACCGTTAACATTTAGACAGCAGCATCAAACTTTGATTTGTTGTTATGATTGATGCAAAGCATTTACCATGATATCACTGGCCCCATTACTTATTGCTGGAGATGGCTTTTCTTTGCTGGCCTGTGCAACCAGAGAGTGGACCAGAAAAGCAAGGGCAGTTTGTCTGAAAATACTGTTGCAAAGCTCGTAGTACCATTTACATTGACATCGACGGGCGTCCAACCCACCACTTGACCTGGGTCGCGATTCGTGAAGCTGAGTCAGTCAACACGGGTTAACCCTTTCAAGCACAAAGTCAACCCTAGTTGAACCCTTGGTGTGAAAGGGGTATTATTGAGCGCTTAAAGCCAGGTGGACCTAAGTAACAGAGTTTAAGCTCAAAAGAATAGTCATTCAATAGATCTGTACAATTTTCTTAGATTTTATATACAAAATGATCAATCAAATAATCATGAAGAAAAAAGGCAGATTAATTGACAATGAATATAATCGTTAGTTAGAGTCCCATTTACATCTGCTACTGGTTCTACATCAAGGAAAGAGGTGCTTGTCTATAGCCTAACTGCTGTAGTATATTTTAAGATTTTACTTTATGAGACAATTAAATTGAATCTCATTGAGTTCAGATGTTTGTTGAAACAGACTTTTGATCCCTTGAAACTGAAAATTATTTCAACTTAAAGGGCTGTATCATCAGCTATATCATCAGTATTCAGGCTTGGGGGAAGACATTTGCACAGGTGTTAGTATTTTTAAACACAGTGTGCAGGAATGACTGCTTCCTTTACCCGTCAGATAGCCACTCTGTAGTCTGCTGCGGATTTGTCAGGAGGCACAAAACTAAAATAGTATACATTTCCCAGTAAACGGCTGCGTCAGCATACTCCTCTTACTAAGCATTAGATGAACAGTGTCTACTTAGAAACCAAGCAGTGCCTGCCGCTAACAGTGTGATTTTTATTGAATTTTGATGCTGCTCAGTTTAAGATCCCCTAACATGCACACTCACACAAATTCATACAGACATGCTGAGAAATGCTCTCAGCTGCAAAATCCTCCTGTAGCTTAATGAAAAACATTTGAATACATAACCGATCCAGCTCTTAACTACATATTAACATACAAATATACACTTTATGCAGCTGTCCACACAAAACACTATTATTTTGTAGCTCTAGTATCTGGATTGTACATACACAAGATGAGTTAGGGAGAGTAAAGATGTGCAGTGAGAGAGGATAAGTGTGTGTGTGTGTGTGTGTGTGTGTGTGTGTGTGTGTGTGTGTGTGTGTGTGTGTGTGTGTGTGTGTGTGTGTGTGTGTGTCTCTCTTGCTTTCTCTCTATCTCTCACTATTCTCCCTCAGCACTGTCTTGTTCACCTTAGAAATAGAAGTTGCCTAGCAACGCGCCCCCCCACCCCCACCCCCACCCTTTACGACAATGGATCCCCTTCTGATTATAGGTGTGTGCATGTATGTGTGTGTATTTATGTGTTGGAATGTCTGAGTACAGTGTTTTTAAATAGATGAATGGGAAATAAATAAGCAAACTAATTATTTGCTCCCCTTACTGTTATTAAAATAACATTTTATGATGGCATGTCTGCCTATGCGTATCGTTTCCCACTACACACTCAGGTAGTCTACCTCTGGCGAAAACTCCACTCATTCATTGGCCCCCTCTTGGCAATACACACAGAAATCCAGCCAATCAGCTGGTCCAACAGAGAGACAGACAGAGAAAGTGAGAGGCGCAAGGTGTAAGGGACAGACAGAGAGGCAGGGAAAGAAAGAGACATGAGCATTTAACACAATAGAGAAAAGACCAGAGAGGTGGTGTAGAAAGGACAACAGAGTGAGAAAGAAAGTGAAGATGCTGTTGTTTAACCTTTGTCCTTTCACTGTGTCAAACCAGCCATCCCCTCTGTGAAGGAATCAGCCGCAAATACCAGCCGCCAATCAAATGCTCCATGTTTTCTGTGTGTGTGTGCACACAGTTAGCATATGTGTTAGCTATTTGTCCTGTATTCCCCTCGCACGATCAGCATTGCTGAAATAGTTTTAGGCTGGGGTCACACTTCACTGTACTGCCCAAAAAGGCCAGCCTGCTGTGGCTGTCGCTCTGTCAGTGTCCCTCTGCTCACTCGTAGAGCACTGTTCCATGTAAATCAGCCTTTACATTATGGGTGTTTTTCAAGATCCTCTAAATAAAATGCATTTTTTTTGTAGGTTCAGTTTATACATTAGATCTGAAATAGTCTAACCACAGTATATCTGCAAAAGTAAAATACACTTCAAACTGAGTTCTTTGTAATTCTAATGTTTTCCTCTCCATCGTGCCTTTTTTTCCTTAGTCACCTCCTTCTCTTCCTTCCATACATTGACACACACCTTACATAAGAGACTCATGCACACATCCATGAAAGCCAACTTATTCATGATATATTTGTCTCTAATGCAGGCTATCCAATATGGCACCAATATTTGATCTACATTGATTTTAACAAGGTTAATAGAAGGGAAAAGAAGTCTGAGAACAGGGGAGATATAGCGATAAGGAAAGTGACGATTGCTCTTTTATATTCCTGTTCTCTCTCACACATACGCACATACTGTACATCACGCGCAATACATTTTTACAATGCGTCACACACAACACAATCTCTTAGCACATTGGTCTGTATTCTCTCTCACTCTCTCCCTCCTCTTCCAATCACCCTCTTCTTACTTATCCCCCGTCTTTACCTTAGCTTACTCTGCAGATGCGGACACACACACACACACACACACACACACACACACACACACACACACACACACACACACACATTAAACGAGGCAGAGAAGTGCAGACAGGAAGAGACGGAGAGAAAATCAAGTATATTGATTTAGGTGAAAGTTGAGAAAGTAAGGGGGTTGAAAAGGCAGACACAAAGAAATCAGAGAGAGAGACAGCAGATAGAGAGGGAGTGCAAATGACTGAGCCAGAGACAGCAGAAAATGAATGAGTAGGAGAGCGAGAGTAAACAGAAGTCCCAAGGTGACTGTCTGCAGAGTTGTTTGGAAGCTGCGGGAACAGTGACAAATTGATGGAAATATCAGAGTTATGAAGAGATGAATGAAGCATAAGTCTGGTGACTTAAAGTCACTAAGAAATTAGGACTTTTCATTCTTGCTCTCTGCATTTCTTTGTTTTCTCTTTAGTTTGCTCTTAAGTAATCATTTGTTTTTTTGAACAGTTACAGTAAGAGCTGCCTGGGTGTGGCAAAATGTTAGTTAAAAGTAACAATGTCATCCTGCAAAAAAATAAAATCACCTCTCAGGCCAATGAATAACAATTTTGTCACCTTATTTTGACCTGTAATTGTAGTGTCGCCCATGGATTTATCTGTAATTTAGAAAAGGCCAGAATGCAGCTGTGAACACCCAAATGAACTCACAGAGATCGTTTGACAATGATGTAAATAACCACAGGCCGTTACTTACTAACTGACATGCTTACAATACACAATATTCAACAATAATCAGCCTCTCTTCCTGTTCCTTTTACTTTTTCTTTGTCTATCAACCCTTCTCACACACTGGTCTCCCCAGGATATCCTGCTGTTTGGGTACCCTGTATGCCACTCTGATCACAAAAACAGGATGTATGTGTGTGTGTGTGAGTGTGTCTGTTTCACTGTATGTGTGTATAAAAAGAGCAGTTCCACCTAACCCAGACCACACAGGAAGAGCAAAGGAGAGAGTTGCCATAGTAACATGCTGTTCAGGTGGTTGTCAGTGACAGCATAGAAAGGAGGATGGAGGGATGAGATGAGGAGGGAGCTGGGAGAGAGGATAGAGAGAGAGAAATATAGAAAGGTAGAGGAAAGAGGAAAACAGAGAAAGGCAGTCAGAGGGGAAGCTAGTGAGAGATGCAGTGAAGGAAAATTAAAGAGCATCAGAAATTTACCACCATAGAGTCATCTAAGATGCTTTAAAATTGGGTTTTGGCTTTAAAAAAGGAAGGAAGGCCAGCAAATGGAGGTGGTCTTTACTTAAAGCTATAGTGCATAGTTTCTGTCTCCCCCATGAGGAATTCTATGTGATGACAACAACACTGTCGGCGCGTCCACATGATACAGTGGCTTCATATCGATATCAATGGCTTGAATGTAACGGACGTTCACTTATATCAAAAAGTTACGCACTAAAGCTTTAAGTTACTCCTACGTATGAGTGATGGATTGATCCACATTTTTTAAAGTCTACAATACCCACATGCCCATATTTACAATGGAATACAGGTAGTTATTGGTCGCTGTTGCCCATAGTGAAACTGGAAAGCTCCAGCTGTTATATATATGAGTTCACAATGCACAGCTTACAATGACGATAACTCTTTCAATGCACATATGGGCATCTGAGCCATGTTTTAAGATAGATTTTAAAATGTGAAATTAATTTTTTAACTTTAATTAACAGTCAACTGGCTGAAGAACATGCTCATAGTGTCCACTAGGGGCCACTAACTAGGGCTAATCCCAGATGTCCAACTGGACCAAATTTAAGATACAGTATCTGGTGTCACTGTATTGTTGATAAATTGATAGGGCACAGCGTGGTATGGAAGTCAAGCTGTCAAATCAGTCCTCCTGTCAGCCAGCCAGCCAGCTCACAGTCAGTGGCTGTCTCCGCTTTCAGTCACTGTCCTTATGTAACCCCCCCAGAAACACACACACACCTACAAGACACACACACACACACACACACACACACACACACACACACACACACACACACACACACACACACACACACACACACACACACACACACACACACATCCCTGTTTATACAGCAGGAAGGCAATTAAATCCAAGGCACTTCTATTGCAGTTTTAATGTTGTGTGCCTCTCCAGCCACCCTTCACACACTCTCTCCATCCCATCTTTTTTTTCTAAAAAACACACTCACACAGTCTCACCATCTTCCATCAAAACCATCCACACCCTGCATGAATTGGACAGGGCAGTTTCTATTCCATGACTTTTCTTTGTGTGTGTGTGGATCTACTTTATCTGGTATTTTTATGGCACAGACTAAAGATTACATTAATGAGACTAGCATTGGCTAACCACACAGTTGGTTAAAAATAGGTTACCTCTTCTTCATGTAAGATACATTCATCTTCATGGCAGCTCTGGCAGAGTATGACTCTAAGTAGTACTGACGTCTACACTCAATTTAGTCTACTACAAAATATTTACTCCACTGGCTGCCAATTTACTCAGACAGGAACACTGCTGAGGTAATGGGGAGTTGTTCTTACAGTGGGCGCTGACTCGTTTCTAGAAAACACTTGGCTCTTCCCTTCCTTTAGAGGATTTAGCTGGTGGGTGCCAGGGGTCACTGGGCCACTGTCTCCCCCAGGACACAAGCTTGTATGTCAGCTGGAGGGAACCGAATATCAGGTCCAGGGAACAAGAGAACTAAGAACTAGTAGAGGTTTTTTGATGGCCTCATTCACCATCTGTGAAAGGTAAAAAGGGCAAGATGAGAGAGAGATAGAAGGTGATTAAATTAAATATGAGAGAGAGAGAGAGAGAGAGAGAGAGAGAGAGAGAAATTTGAAGACAACCGAACATTAATATGGATATTAGAGGGGGGAGGAGAGTAGAGAGAGGATACAAATATGTGTAAAGTAATGTTGAGGTGTGGGAATTGTAACGTTGAAGCGATGTAGAGTGACGGATGGAGAGAGACATTAAGCAGAGAGTTGCTGACTGGTGGACAGATTTGAAAACTGAGAGACCAGATTTACATGCAGATTTATATGGAAGAGGGATGCAATAGATAGGATTTGCTCTCCCACCCACCCCTACACACACAAACTCATCGCACTGCAGTACCTGCGAGTTGTCGCTACTGACACAGTGACCCAGTCCAGAAGATGTAGATTACCCTTTCTTGCAGCACTCTGGGTTTCTGCTCATTCTCACAGGAGCTGACTGGGGAGTCACTGTTGCTGACGCAGAGCTGATCCATTTTTATAGTGGTAGTGTTTACTGAGCAAAAGACAAGATTTTGGCTGTGTGCTTGAAACAGAAATATAATGATTGTTCAAAAGAAAATGGCACTTGAGGCGACCAAGCTTGGCCATAGTAAAGCCGCTCACACTCAGAGTGGGATACTGTGAAGGAAAAGCAACATCTATCTGCTAAAATAGATTAATATCTAATATAATATTGGTTAGATTTACAATATGGATTAAATGGATACATTAAAAACAGACTCCTTTTTCAACCGGGTCATAGTATCACAGCAATAATGCACCTCAAGGTATACTGAGAGAAAATATTTGACTCAATAGAGCTTCATACTGTCTTGTTCTTGTCTCCACCATGTCCCTTATTATCTAACATACATTATTACATGGTCCAAACACACTGTAATTTCGACAAAGTACAAACTAGTCAGAAAACAGGAGGAACTTTGCCTTTAATTTTACTCACTTTACATTTGTGCTTTCAGGCTCTGCAGAAGTTAGCGAGCCAATACCTTAAGAGAGACTGGCCTGGAATCAACCCTGATGACCAGAGAACAGACTACAGGTAGGTGTGTGTGTGTGTGTGTGTGTGTGTGTGTGTGTGTGTGTGTGTGTGTGTGTGTTTGTGTGTTTGTGTGTGTTTGTGTGTGTGTGTGTGTGTGTGTGTGTGTGTGTGTGTGTGTGTGTGTGTGTGGAACCATAGCAACCGATTACGTTCCGGAGGCTTCTTACAACATGTTTTAATCAGAAGACACATTAAACACACACAACAAGTCAACAATATGTCAAGTTGTTGAAGATTTCTTCTACATGCATTTTAATATTTTTAACAAAATGTATTTTAATTTAACTTGGCTGGATGGGCCAGTGAGTAATGTCAGTGGGCCAGTGCCACCCAGGCCCATTACTGGCTACGCACCTGGGTCCAACTTATTATTAAAACAAGAAATAAAGGTATTAATTCTGCAGTTTGTTGGTTCTAGCAACTACTGCAACATTTCTACACAAATCTTTTCCCCTTCCAGGTGCATGCACATACAGTTTCTCAGACAAACATACAGTGGTGTAGGGGGAATTAAAAAAATGCCACTCTGTATGAGAACTTTATGATTTTCCAAGTAAATGCTCTTTGAAGTGTAAGTTGTAGAACTGTAACCATCCAGCATTGCTGTGCTTTTTCTCTCCAACTAGGAATGTGTATGCAGTGTGGAGGGCCTACTTAGAAGGAACAGTGCAGGTGAGCCAGTCCAGGCTCAATGTGTGTGACAACTACAAAAGTCAAGTATCAGAGCCCGCTAAGACTGTTCGACTCTATAAGGAGCAGCAACTCAAAAAGGTGAGCGGATGCATGGACAGTGGAAGTTAGTCATAGTTTCCATAGCAATCCTTGTTCTCTATCCCTCTCTACAACATCTTTCAATGGACTCACACTGAGTTATTGTGACTCATGTTGGTCTGATCTTTCTCTAACAACTTGCCTGTTTTCCTTTTTCTCATCACAGACCATAGATCAGTTGAGTGGCATTCAAGCAGAGCTGCAGGAGTCGGTGAAGGAGTTGGCCAAAGCCAAGAAAAAATACTACGACTGTGAGCAGGTTGCCCATGCTGTGCGAGAGAAGGCTGACATAGAGGCCAAGTAAGCTCACCACGTTGCTGTGCATGTGCGACTTAACAGATGGTCTCCATTGTCAGAAAGACAATGTCCGTGTGTGCGTGCGTGCGTGTGTGAGTGAGAGACAGAGGGCCTGCTCTGACCTGGTTTTAAAATCCGATCTGAGTGATCCGATCACAAGTGGACAGCTCTAGGTGCGTGTGTTTTCATCTGTCTGTAGAATGTGTCTCCAAATGCGTCCTCAGTGACCACTTATGATCGGATCAGATCTTACTTCCCTGCTTTATATGCAAATAAACACGTACATCATTGCCGTTTGCATATAGGCTGGTTGTGTGTTTAGAATGTCAGTTGTTACTTTCACATAAATCAAGTGAAAAATGAAAAAGCGCTGCGCACAGTCTGTCTGCCGACCATAGACTGTAGCCTATACAAAAGGGTGCCGGCATAAGGAGATCTACTGATGGGTGGCAGGACCTGTGCTGGTGAGAATAAAAAAAAATAAAAAAGTCTTAGAGTGTTCAGCTCTCAGTACGTTTGTAGCTTCTAACGGAATTTCTGTGGTTTGAAGTTCACTACGTATTTCAGCTCACAGTTGAGTAGGCGGTCCTTAATGTGGACACAGGACACATTGTGGACATGTGGCTCAAACCACCTCCAAATGCGTTTTTTGCGATCCAATCTCAGTCCGTCCTCAATGAGTCCTGAGAGTATTTTCACCTGTACTTAGAGCTGTCCACTTGTGATCTGATCACTCAAGATGGACGTTAAGGCCAGGTGAAAACAGGGTCAGAGAGAGAAAGAGATATAGAGACATCATCATGAAGGCTGAAAGAAGCAATCAATTACAAATCTGTAGTGAGTCAGACAAAGAAAATATAGATGAAAAGGGACCAAACACCATAAAAGCAACATTGGTGGGTGCTGTTTTCTTTGTGTGAATCCAATCAATAAACTAAAATCCTAGTAGATGTTTAAAATACACATTGTTCTGTCTTTTCTTTCCTTTGAAGGACAGATAGAAGCTCTATCTGGTATAAAATGTCTTCTTTGCAGCTTTCTAGGTAGATTGAAATATATTGTCATTTGTTTTTCTTTATAAAATGTTTATTCGTCATTCTCACTAAATAGCTCCCTGAGTAGTAGAAAACTTATTTTGAAGCTTTGTGCCACAATAAGTACCAAAGTTTGATCCAGTGCTGATGAGTGTTGTTTTCCTCTCAGCCCTAGGTATGGTGACATTTTCACTTCATTGAATTCTCGGCTCCGGTTAGCGCCCACATCGATTGGCCAGTCAACTCTTTTCTGTTCTCTATCACTCAGTAGAAAGACACAGCCGCAGAAATTACTGCATTGCTGCTGTGCCTCTATGTGAATGTACGTGTGTGTATTTCAGTAGAGATAACTGGCGAGACATTAGTCATTCTCAGGCACAAGGAACACACAGGAAGAAATGTTGGTGGGAATGTAGAGACACAAGACACACTTCATACTTTCAACTCCACTTGGCTGCATAAAGCAGTGCAACAGAAGTAGAAACCCACCACATACTTGCACATACTGGCAAGCGACAGACATCATCACATACTCTTAAAGCATTTTGCATCTGTATGTGTGAGAGTTAATTCAATTCACACAGCCTCTTTTCATGCACATAAGCACAGTAGAACAAAAAGCAGACCACACAGGCTCACTCTCATTTTATGAGACAGGTCATCTTTCTGATGTCACCATTAATATAAATCATGATGACCGGATCAGCCTGAGATTTATTGCTGTCAAGCTCCCGACTGTTCAGGGTCAATATATGATGCCTGCTCTGAATCAGAGGTCAGAGATCAGAGTTATGATTTTGTAGAAGTGCCTGGATCTTTTTTTTTAAATTAAATCTATGATTGTGCATAGATACCTTCATATTAATTTGAATTAGAGCCAAGATTAACTTCTTTGCTTGCTCTGTTTTGTTATTTCAGGTCTAAACTGGGTCTTTTTCAGTCAAGAATTAGTTTACAGAAAGCAAGTGTAAAGGTAAGAGGGCTCACTCACAAAGACGCAAACACAACACTGTCACTCCCTCTTAAGGCAGAGCTTTCAAGCTGACTCTTTTAAACCATGATACAAAAACAAAATTCCATAATGAGCCCAGAACCTAAAAAGAGATGCATGTACTCCGATTAAAGCTTTAAACTCTGTTACTGTAATGCAGTATTGCAACATCGTTTGTTTTTCTCTCATTTCAGTTGAAAGCTAAGAGAAGTGACTGCAACTCCAAGGCGACACACGCCAGGAACGACTACTTGCTAACGCTAGCTGCTGCCAATGCTCACCATGACCGCTACTACCATACAGATCTACCACACTGCATACAGGTATTTACACATATAATAATATAATAACAAATATAAAGAATTGGAAGATGTTAGTGGTGTGAGAGAGAATCCACGTCCCTACCATGCATGTGGACATTTGAATAAAACTGTACATTTCTAGGCAGCTGAAATTGTAGTTTGCAATGCTATAATGACATTTTCATTTACTACACCAAGTACTGACTTTACATTCTCAAGCGCTGTTAATACCCAGAGGGATTTTCCAGGAGCAGGGAGACATATTTTCTGGTTCCCAAATTCAAAGGGGAAAGCTACTTTGAATCAAAGCACAATTTGGGATGAAATGTCCTTTTATAAGCGCACAAAGTCAGACTCCCTTTCAGTGTCACCAAAGTAGTTGGAGGGTGAAAAAAAACCATACATGAGATAGTGATGATTTCACAGTTTCAAGTCTTCAAATAGAGTCATAGAGTTTTCTGCATTTGTGATTTGAAAGGTGCTTATGTAAAGAAACATCCAGCAAAATGAGCCACCCTGATGTTTGGTCTTACCAATGATTTGTAGACTAGGCATGAAATGAAAATTTTCCACAATGTTGAATACACTTTGATGTAGTTTGTCATTTTGTTTTAGATTATTTTTGGGCATTTAGGCCTTTATTTCCACAGGACAGATGAAGACATGAAAGGGGAGAGAGAGGGGGAATGACATGCAGCAAAGGGCCGCAGGTCGGAGTTGAACCCGCGGCCGCTGCATCGAGGAGTCAACTTCTATATGTGTGCGCCTGCTCCACCAACTGAGCTAACCCAGCCACTAGTTTGTCATTTTTTAAACCTGTTTTGTAGATAGAATACGAAAGGTCATCGAAGGAGGGATGCAAATAAGTTTGCTGCATCAGTGATGTTTTTCTTCTTTCGTGTGCAGTGAATGGCATATTCTTTTGGCCTCATAATCACATCTGACACTTTCATATGACACGCATCCCTGTGAACCTGAATGCGTGTTTGTATTTTTCTGTTCTGTAGGTTTCATGATATTTTTAATGTACTCAATTGTTTCTAAGTTATGACCTCACCGCTGTTGGTAAAGCAAGTTCTGCAACTTAAAGTGATAAAATGTGACAAAGAAGCCAATTTGCTGTCACCCCTCATATTTATTTCATCAGTGGTAGCAAGCTGCTGTTTGTGTGTAATAAACATGGTACTGCATGACCTTTCTGGCACATGAACAGAATCAAAACACAGGAAGAAGTTAGATTAAATTATCGACATACCATTGTGGTGGCAGTTTAGCTGGTTGACTTTACACCTGTGTTGCTGCTTTTAATTTTCCTCTCAGTTTAAACCATGAAGTAAGCTGCATACATTCAGAACGAATATGCTATTCATTTATAATTAAAGTAAAGCATATTGATGTTTCTATCTGCTTCTATCTCCTCTATTTTTTGCTTTGTGTTCCTTTACTTGCTTTTTACATTTTGTGTAAATCCTATCTTCAGATGCTTATCCCTGTCTCCTTTTTCTCCCTCACTCTCACATACTCTGCCTTAGGCGTGCAGGAGCATCTATACTATCAGGCCATTCTGAATAATAGATCCGTAGCTCCTCGCGACAGAAGGACAGGACTGCGGGGAAATATGCACATGCACAAATGCATGCACTCAAACACACAGAGAATAAGGGACATTGCTTGAGGGACGCAATCTGCTCATCGTCTCTCCCTCCTCTGCTGTTTTTCTGTTTATTGGAGTGTTTACAGGTCTTCACCTGAAAGTCAGTGATAACATTCATAATAGGCGGACCAAAATTTGCATTACAAGAAAGTACAAGTTCTTTTCACAGTTTTTGCTCCACAGAAATATGTTAGGACACACAGCCCAGAAAGCAGCATCAATGGCAGACGTAAGAATGGCAGCCATACAATATGGGTAACCAAAACAGCACAATACAACTCAGAAACCATTCTAGTAAGTGTAGCATCACTGTTAAACCACATACTATATTACTACTCCATACTACTAGACTGGGTAAACCCAGCCCGATCTGCCGGCGATTTGATTTCGCCCTGCATCTCAGGCTGGAAACCTGTACATTTATCTATCCTGCTTCCATTACAAATCTGCGGGAACCAATCACAAACTGGCTTATCCACCTGGTGTGCTATTGGCAGGTTTAACACGATGACGATAGAGAAGCGACCAAGCAGCTTTTTGTTTACATTCAACAAGCCGGCCACCGAAGCGCAGCAACCCGTTGATGCTGCTGTCGCTGCTACGTCACCCGGATCATTGGTCTGATTGGTTGAAGGACTATCCAATTGCATACAAAGTAATTTGAACTATGCCCGTTGATCACGCCTCTTGTGCAGAGAAAATACAGAGCAGACTCTCCAGACTAATGTTCAATCTTAAAAGATTGAGCTTGGTCTGGTGATAGCCAGACTACCATATTACTCCATTCATCATGGTCTCCATTTCCAACAGCACTTATGTCCAACCTTTAAAATCCATTGTGCTCTTAGTGCATTGCATTGCTGTGAACATTACTCATTGGATACAGCATACAATGTGAGGACATTTTGGAATAGGGAAATATACTTCTAAAGTTTAATATTCAGACATGTTACAGATTGCTAACTTTACGGGAGTGAAATACCTTTTTTGTCTTTAACATCAAACCATATAGAAGAAGATAATGAACTGAATGTGATAGATATGATATTTCTAGATATGAGGGTTGATGAGTCTTGTAATTAAAAGCCTTGTTTAGATCTGCACTTCAAGTACTGACTGTGGCTCCAGGAATAACATATATCTTACACTGAGCTCTGCTGTCCTTGTCAATGCGACAGTTGTAGTTAAAGGACAGTGGAGGAACAGACTGCTCCACATCTCCCTCTGCTGTTGGCAGTCGATGCTCTAACTGTCAATCTTTAAAGTCCCCTGCTAGACACACACTAACACTTACACATCTGCTGGGCCACTGTGCTGTACTTATTGTTCAGGCTGATGCAGTCATTCAACCCCCAAACATACACTGACCACGGTATGGGGACGGGGCTTTTTCTGGAAGCTGACTCACTCCATTTCAACACTACCGTAAATGGATAAAAAAAAAAACCAGGGGAGGAAGAGAAGAAAGGGGGAGGAGGAAATGATCAGAGTGATGAGGGAACATTTAGAAAGAAGTCAGCCAACAACCCACCCTTAATGACATCATTTCCTAGTCAATTTCCCATTGTTTTATAAGTCTGTGTTCTGTGTGTGCAAATGCTACTTTTGTTGGTGTTATGTGCATTTAGAAAAAAAATGTTTTTGTAAGTTTACTGTATGTGGTGAGAGAGAGAGTGTGTGTGCGATGTCTGTGTTTTGTTGAATTGGAATCTGAACCCCTTCACCTTCCCCTGCAGCTGCGAGAACGCTATCCAAAGAACACTACACACACACACACACACACACACACACACACAAACACACACCTCCAATACACTCATGTCTTTCAAATGTTCACTCTTCCCCTCTTACCTCCTCTTCCTCTCCATTAGCCTCTCTCTCTCTTTCCTTTCTGTCTGATCTGTCTGTTTGGCAGCGAGGCCTACAGCTTGGCAGCACTACCCCAGCTCCCCATAGAAAGGCTGTTCATTTGGACAGCATACTCCATTAAAATGTCTTAATATCGGTGCATCAGAATCCCCCTCTAATGATGAGCTGTCTAATGAAAACACTTGCTCACTTTTCTTCCTGTCATTGTTTGTCTCACTCTTTTAAATTAATAAAAAAATCTGTGTTCTGCAGCATAAGGCAACATAATAGATGCCGCATGTAGACTAGAGAATGATTACGGGGCAATATGTCCTGCCCTAACTGGTGCATCAAAACTAAATGGAAAGTGAGGGAGCTGTCAATCAATCACAGTCAGTACATGCCCACATAGTCTTGAGAAGAGGTCTAATTAGACAACACGAGTTTAAATGCCTGTGTGGTTTGACTACAGTTCCTCAATTACATTTGTATCATATTGTGACCTGAAGGCAGTCTACTATTGTGGCACTCACAGTTTAAGTTTTTTATGATTGCTGATATTGTGTATAGATTGGGCAATTTGCTAAATGGTACATGAATACTACAAAAGCTTCTTGTTTTCATTAAAACTCACTTGCTGAATGTATTTATGTAAACATACATTTGAATAAGGATTCACTCATCCAATGCCTTTAGGAGAAACACGGTTGAAGGTTTTACTCCATATCCTTTTCTAATGTTAAGAACTTGCCTACAACAAAAGTACAAACAAACTAGTGCAACTTCCATGAAGGTTAAGTATTCCTCCAGGCTCAAAAACAAGACAGTTACTGCCATGCTCCCAGATACAAAACAGTTGGATTGGATGGATAAATGATGACGAGTAATAAGGCACTATTGTGCACGGAGGTGTGACAGTAAACATTCAGTGACCCATCACATGTCTCCTCCTGATTCTCTAGTACTCTCTACTTTATTATTAAGGATTATGGACTAACATTGAATTAATCCATTCTTCACTGTGGTCTCTCTCTCTCTCTCTCTCTCTCTCTCTCTCTCTCTCTCTCTCTCTCTCTCTCTCTCTCTCTCTCTCTCTCTCTCTGTCCTCTAGGCCTTGGATGGCAGGATCTATGAGCATGTGAAAGACTACCTGGTAGAGCTGAGTCATA
The DNA here is from genome assembly GCF_008315115.2 of Sander lucioperca. Taxonomy (NCBI): domain Eukaryota; kingdom Metazoa; phylum Chordata; class Actinopteri; order Perciformes; family Percidae; genus Sander; species Sander lucioperca. The sequence goes on along the minus strand of NC_050177.1, from coordinate 26,172,338 downwards.
CCGAGCTAGAGGCCTCCCAAGCCACACACAACACCTTCCAGTTCCTGTTGGACAAATCTACCAGGGTGAGTCAGATGTGTTGAGAGACCAGTGTTGGGCAAGTTACTTCCAAAATGTAATACATTATAGATTACTAGTTACTGTCATTTGAGAGTAATTAGTTATATTACAATATTACTGTCTCTGAATTGTAATGCGTTACACTACTTTTGCATTACTTTTGAGTTACTTTCACCAAAATAACAGGGGAAGTTTGATTTGGCAGCTAGCTTGTGAATTTCACCACCGGATCAATGAAGTCTCGTCTTTATCCACTTTAATACATCATAGATTATTCATATTTTGTATAATTAATATAAATATGCAAAGTAACTAAAGCTATACAAAATAGATAAGTAAAACATATAATAGGCAAGTAGGAGAAAATGAAAATACTCAAAAGTATGGCATTGTTGTAAAATGTTTGTTTATAGCACTTCAATAAGAAATTCATGTTGTTTAGGTTAAAACACTCTAAAGGAAATGTTCAATTATAGTGTGATTAAAACTCACTATTAACATTATTTACAGTACTTGATTTACAGCTGATTTATGAAAAGGTAGCCTACACAACCTTATTTAACAGTAATTTAGTTTTACTGCGAACCGTCACAGGAAGTGCTTTTATTTTGAAGTAGGCTACACGGAAGTTGTCTGTTGTGTAGCCTACTCTTGCTAGCTTACTGAGATGCAACATGTCCACTTTCTTGTTTGTAAAACTGCAACATATTGAACAGTAAATGGTCACAGTAAAAGACAAGCGTTTTTTGTCGTCATTCGAAGCCATTCCACTACAGGCAGAGTTACTCTCCACGGCTGATAAAAATGCAATGATATTTACGTGTAGCAAGCCTCATCATTAATTCCCGACATGTTTATATCTGTCAGCCGCTGACGTACCGTCACCTGTTGGGACATACATGCTGTTCGTACCGTCTCTGGTTCTGACCACGGGAACAGAAACAGGACAGCTCACTTCAACGCAGCGTAATAACTCCTGAAAATAATATCCATCTCGCAAATGTATTTGTCTCTGCAGTCATCTCAACCATCGAATACAGCGACAGGAAAATAATACGGCCTTTTTTTTTTTTCCTGTGAAGAAATGTGTTGCGGTGTTGGTGAATTCTTAAAAAAAACAATGCACCACTAAATGTTGCGTTAAAATGCGTTGTAACTCGCGTTACTGAGATTGTAACGAGTATAATATTACCGAAATTTAATTAGTAATGAGTTATATTACTGCGTTACAGTAAAAAGGAATACATTACTGTAATTGCGTTACTTTTGTAACGCGTTACTCCCAACACTGTGAGAGACACAGCTCTCCTGTACTCATTTGTAAGTTAGTACTTGTAGAAATACAGAGTTTTTTTGGTCTCAAAACAGATACTATGGAGAATATCCATCCATCTTCTTGACATATTGTATTTCTTTGGTGAAATGAATGGGACACCTTGACATTTTGAGTACATTTGTTATAACTAGGCACTATTCTTCTTACATTACAGAATTGTGCCTAGGATTGGAGTTTGGAAACATTGTTCACAAACTGCATTTTAATAAAAAACTATTTCAAATTGAGGAATGCAGGAATGCTAACCATACATTTCTAAGGGAACCAAAAGACAAATGCTAAAACACAGTATATAAGAAACAGTATGACGCACTGAGTCACTACACAATAAAAACAAATGCCTTGAATTTTTGTAATGTGTTTTGTGTTCTTGTTTCTTCCGTTTGTGTGTCTGTGTAAAGCTTGCAAGTCCAAATTAAACTGAAACAATTCTCAAAGGGAGAATGATGGATTTAGAACTTAAACACCACTCTGCGATTTGTTTTCAATAATACAGCAGCCTAGCTGGCAGAACAGCTGAGCACAGTGGTTAAAAGTACTTGACTCCTAGCCCAACTCACAAGCTCTTTGGCCTGGCATGGATGCCATTTAAAGTGAAAGGCAAAATATAAAACCCAAAATCTACGTATGAATATGAAATACTCACCCGCTGTGGGCTTGAAAGGCAGCTGTAAAAAGTTTCAGGTTACAATGGATTCAAAATTGACAAGTTTTCACAGCAAGAAACTATTCACTCTCTCCCTTTGTCTTTCTCTCAGATAATACAAGAGTACAACCAGCAGTTGTTCATGCAGGAGAACCCAGTGTTTCACAAAGCACATGACTTTCAGTTCCAGCCCAGCGAATGTGACATGGTGAGACACACATAGCTGTGCACACATCCACAGTATTCATATCCATACACATGCAACTGTGTGCTGTTGTGCTTAGGCCTGCATGACACGCACATCTCAGGCGTGGCTTGAGCCACGTCGAAAACGCGTGCATGCTAGAAATAGGACCGATGCCTGTTTTTCACGCGACACGCAAGCGTGTTGGAAGCATTTCCAGGCAAAATAGAATACAAAAAGATGTTTATATGTCATTTTGACACAAATTCATATTAATAAATGACATTTTGATGTTTGAAAGTCTCTAGGTTTTGACATAAATGCAGATATAAATGTAATTTTAAAAAATACTAATAAATAATTATCGATTTTTAAATATTGCACCTGTCAATACAGAACAAAATATTCTGTAGCCTATTTTGCCGTCAATACTGCCGACGTTGTCTTTGCTGTAATCAAATATAACAGTATATATTTATGTTTAACATGAAGTATACTGCTTGAGTGCATTAAATCAATGGGAAACATACATGTGTACAAGGCTAGCAGCAGCAGCGCCGCGTCAGACACGTTTCTGGTGTGCAAAGACAGAAAAATCCACGCAGCCGCCACACAACTGACACGCAACAGAAACGCAACAGAAACCCCACACTGCCTGCGTGGCGTGAGCGTGGCGTTTCTGTTGCATGTCAGCTGCGTGGATTTTTCTGTCTTTACACACCAGAAACGTGTCTGACGCGGCGCTGCTGCTGCTAGCCTTGTCCGTACACATTTATGAAAAATAAGCGTCGGTTCTATTTCTAGCATGCGCGTGTTTTCAGGCAGTGTGTAAGCTCTAACCTGTTAGCATGGGAGCCGAAATATAAACGGACACGCCTTAGAGTAGTTGTTTACACGGCAGGTATCTCTCCCCTCCTTTCTCACACACCCACACACACACACACACACACACACACACACACAGACACAGACACACACACAGAGAGAGAGATGGTTATCAGCCTCTCAGTTGAATTTGTGTACCTTTATTCTTATGATTTTAGAGAATCCCATTAATACAACTGGGTATGAGAGCTAGAAATCAGAGGGAGCCAAAGCTCTGATCGTTCTTATTCTCTCGAGAGATCTTTGGCGGTTTTGTTTCTAGCCTTTGGAGATTTCTATATTTTAACTATTCAGGATGGAGTTGTCCAGTTAACTAGCGTCTGGTGACAGCATGATAGAAGCATGAATCTACTCTGTGTTCTAATATTAATCGTTTTAACGCCAAATGTTTTGTGTCTACTGGGAGCTTTTCTTTGTAGTCCTAGCTTCTTTTCATCATTTACATAAGTCGCATAACTTATGTTTTTTAATTGAAGTGGTTACTGAATGTTAAAAATATTTAAAATAGTTATAAATCGATCTCAAGTCTGTGTGATCAAAATGCAGCAGTGGGAATCATGCTGTCTCACCCCTCTGGGGACTTGTTAAGTATTGCTGGCTCAAAAAGAGTCTCCCAGTGGACATTGGTCCTAATTCCACAATAGCTATCCTTTTCTCTTGTGTATGAGTCATTTTGTGCTCTCTTGTTTCTCAGCTTCTTTCCCTCTTCCACTTTCTCTCTCACTGTGTTCAGCCAAATTTTCCTTCTTTGATCTTTTCCTTCATTACATAAACTGGTAACATTTCTCTCAATGACAATGTGCTATTCCTTCCCTGTGTCTTCCTAATCCTGTTCAACATTTGCTAACAATTTTCCCTAACCTTCTTTCCATTAACCCCTCCCTGTATTCGTGTGTCTGCGTGCTTGCACTGCTGCTCTTGGGTGTGTGGATGCGTGGATGCTTGCCTGTGTGTGTGTGTATGTGTGTGTGTGTGTGTATATGTGTGTGTGCCAGACTCTGAGCTCGGTGCAGCAGTTGGTGGACATTGAGCCTTCGCCCGTCAGTGCCATGAGAATGACCCTGGCACAGGTAGTCTTAACTGTTGTTAGCATTCTTCATCTTCATTCACGACACAAAACATGGATCGCCTACTCAATGTCTATCTATTTATCTGTCTGTCCTGGTGACATTGACTTGAACGCTCATGTATTGCTTTACAATGCCTTGGCAAATCTTTTACATAACAATCCAGTTCAACTCTAACCTCTGGTACTATGATTGACATTTTGCGTGACGCTGGTAAATTATGAATCTCTATGTATGTATGACTGCTGAGCAAGTAACTCTCTAACTAATGACATAAATGAATAAATTACATATAATGTTGAAAACTGATGAAAAAGTGGGTTATGCATACTCTAACTCGATAAGGGGCTATCTGCCTGTGATCATGGCACTATGGTTACTATGCATAACCATTTCCCTCAAAAGATGCCCTAGACTGCTTGAATATAAAGTGCTAAGGTGGACTCTGCTTTCTTTCATGACTTAACCTTGATTGACTGCAGAAGACAGTAGGTAAACTAGAATAACCTTTACAATCTTATTCTTTGTGGCAAGCAGTGTGGCCCCATCCCTCTTCCCAAACAGAAAGTAGTGTACAGTAGCCATAGCAACTTGTCTAGTCAGTATCAGCACACAGTCTTTTTACACGAGACTATGAGCATGTGCATGTTACATATTTAAGGGTAGATGTTCCTTCCCTTATGTAATTACTGTAAAAGTTATAACAAGGACAGGTTATCAGAATCCCTATGTCCGTTTGTCATAGTACAATCACCATGCCTGTTGCATGCTGCAGCATAACCAGACAGGCATGGCTACAATTACACCTCTGACATCATGCCCATTGCTGGTGTAATAAATAAGTATAAAACTGACAAATATGTGTGATGCTCTGAATTACTGGTTGTGGATCAGACCAGACATGTTTCTTATTTGATACCTAATGAACTCATACTCATATTATTATGACTCTTCCAACCTATCCCACCCTATCTACCCACCATTACCCTAGTGGGGCCATTTGGGTACTTTATTAGACAAATAGTCAGTTAGTTAGTTAAGCTTTATTTATTCAGGAAACCTCACAAGACTACAACAAGAATATGAATTTGCTCAAAACAACAAACACACACACACACACACACACACACACACACACACACACACACACACACACACACACACACACACACACTGCCATACTGAGGAATATGTGTTTCTAACGTGTAGCTGTGTTGAAGTTCAGTATTAGGTGCGTAGAACTGGAAACCGGTCTTCCCCAATTTACAGTTTGTATGAGAAACCTATAAAGCCAATGTTTCCTATGATCTGGTTCCAAAATAAGCCATTGCTATTAGACGGAGGAGTTTTCTACCCCCCCCCGCTGCCCAAATTCTTGACTGTTTGTAAACAGTAAACCTGTTTATTAGAGAGTAAAATGAAGCTAATTATTGTATTCATTATCTTTGCTTACTATAAGTTTTCTTAGACCCAGCATGGTCTAGTTGCTCCATAATGAAACAAGGGAGCCGTACTTGCTGGATTACTGAGTACCAGTTATGACAGCGGCTCCACAGCACAATGCTTTGATACTGTCATCTGTTGGTGAGCAATGCAGTCCCAGCACATGACTTAACATAACAGATACCGTAACCTTGTTGCTGTTGCATCATCTTCTGAAATATCACTATACTATACTAAAATATGGTCATTTCAGGCAGAATGACCATCTCTGTACTTGTTTTCTTTTTTCTTTTTGTTGTTTGTGTGTGTATATTTTCTTTGTTAGATTCTGTGTTAGCTCACGCTTTCCAAACCTCCACACCAAAATCAACTCAAATCAGACACCAGCTCTCATAGAAGTACTGCTGCCTTGGAGTGTGATACAGGTGCTGTACAACGTGATGTATTATATTAGTCAAGACAGCAGTATGTCTCTGCAAGCTCTGGCGAGAGAGAACAATGGGAGCCTATGACGTGTGTAATGATGCATTAGAAAAGACAGTAGTAACTTTTTACAGTGACAAAACTGTCATTGGGTTTAGAGCTTTTTTTGGGGCATTTTTGCCTTATATAATAGTAAAGACCTACAACAAGTGTTTAGAGTGAGGGGAGCCTTCCCACAACAAGGCCCCAGGGTTTGGACTTTTAAACTTTCCTACCAGCATATACAGTACTTCCCAGTCACACAGACGACTACACTTTGACAAAGTTAATTCTCACCCCTTCATCCCTGTGGTTTCAGAATAACACAGTTGTTCTGTACCGTCCTCTAAATGACTGTTATTATGACAGTGGAGGTTGTTATTGAAGTACAGTATGATCACACCATTTTAAGTTCACTGTATGTAACATTTCGCTGAGCTGGCAGGCTGACTAGAGATCATTTTTTTCAGTAGTTGCTAATGGTTTATCATTGGGACCTTCATTTGATAAATTCATATTTGACATTGACACATCAATACATTTAGAATGCAATCTGATTATCATATGTCTTATTTGCTAAAGGTCCCCACTACATCTAGCCTGGGAAAACCCTGACAAACTTCTGTCAAATTTGAGATTTGCTCTGCAAGTCCATCTGGCCAAGAGCCCATTCAAGCCCATTTCCAATTTTTCCAAATTGAGGCACCAATCACAACCGTTGAGGCGGGCTTTACACGATGACGATAGCACAGCAAGGGCAAGCAGCTTTTTGTTTACATTCAACATGTCGGCCACCGAAGTGCAGTAACCTGTTGATGCCGCTGTCGCTGCAACGTCACCCGGATCTTTAGTCTGATTGGTTGAAGGACTATCCAATTGCACCCAGAGGCATTTGAGCAGCGTCCGTTGGTGACGCCCCTTTGGAAATGTGCAGTGAGTGAAGCTTGCCCAGACCCACTCTCAGTTACAACTGAGAAGGGTCTGGTTTCAACACTACATCATGATAATAATAAAAAAAAAAGATTTTGTACTGTACTGCACCGTGCCACTTAATGCCCTATAATATCACAATGACCAGCAGAACATTGTAAGGTGCTCCCGGACTTTTTTAGGGGCTACCAGCATGCTTTATGCTTTACAAAGCTGAAATACAGAATGAGGAATCTAAACAAACAGCATCACAGAATGGCACTTAAAGGTAACATGCAAGGAGAAGATTCAAAGTGTTTTGCATGCCAGTATTAACATTTTCCTCGCAACATGTAAATGCTGGCAGGCCACCTGAAAGAAATGCTTATTCACTCTTTTTACTCTATTGAAACTATACTAATAAACTATCAAGACCCAATTTACTTAGCTCTCTCTGCAGTATGTCAGTTCATAGCCACTGTTCAAATCTAGTTTTCTGCCTCCCTGCCTTAACTCCCTCCCTTGCCTGAATGTAATTAAGCTGTAAATCTCCCATGTAATACTCTTCGTTTCACACCTATACTTAGCCAGATTTATTCCCTTTTTGTTACTGAAGCGGCACATAATTAATAGATATAATGTGCATGGAAGCTTGCAATTAAAATGATCCTGTACCGTAGTGTAGCTAACACACTTATATTATCAGATTGTGGGAACCCCATCCTTTCAGGTCTGTGAGCACACATCAGTGACACGGAATGTACTGTATGTACATCCTGAGGCTCAGTTTGTTTTAGTTGGAAGTGACAATTGCTAATTTTTGAAAAAACTATGTGGAAAAAAAATGTGCGTTCATAAAGGATCCCATTACTCATAGTAAGAATAATGTTTAAGATAAAATGTATGCTGGTTGTGTCGTTGGTAAGTGATTGATTAGTAACTAGGTGTGTAAACTGTGAACTGTGACACATTAATACTTTAGTTTCTGAAGTAAAATTGCCACATTTTTATAATTGATGTGGAAGGCCCTCATAGCTGCTTTTATATGTAAAAAACAACATTTAAAAAGGCCTGTTGATGTGCACCTCCTGCTCTCTCACTTGATAGCACACACAAAAACATACAATCACACACTGATGCTCTTTCACATGTGGTTTTAATAGCAGCAATTTTGTTCCAAGATGATGACAATAGAGCTTTGCAACACGCTGTATTAATTATGTGAGAAGGAAATCTTTCTCTCACACTTTCTTTAGCTCAATTAACAGCTTCTGCATATCACACACCTTGTGCCGTTACCACCGACGGTGTACTTATGTGTGCACTTGTGTATGTGTGTGTTTCCCTGCCATGCTTGTGTTTGTGTGTATTGGGCTGGGTACATGTGTGTGTTTACCCTTGCCTGTCTGGTATGTATGTATGTATGTACGTGCGTTTGTGTGTTTGTCTATATTAGAGTCGTCAGCTGGAGTCGGAGACGGGGACGACGGAGGAGCACAGTCTGAACAAGGAGGCGAGGAAATGGGCAACCAGAGTGGCCAGAGAACACAAGAATATCATCCATTACAAGAGAGTAAGATGGACACGCGCTCACATTCGTCACATATACCCATTTTAGACAATACAAAACAATATGTTTAACACACATTCACACATTGTTACATTTAACTTATGTGTTTCTGTGTGGGGGTTTTTAGCGTCTGGAGGAGTGTGAGAACCATGGCTTGCCCCCCACAGAGCAGGGCAGACTAGATCTGGAGCTGAAGATAGAAGACACCAAAGAAAACATACGCAAAGCTGAGGTATGTGATCACATTGGGAACAGAGAGAATAAATGTTCCCTTTGCACAGTTGCCTCAGTGTTTGCATTTAAACTGGACCCTGTCTGTGTTAAGTTTGCATTTTTTTCCCTATGTTCTTATGGGTTTCATCTGGGTGCTCCATGGAGAACGGATGGATAGATCTATCAGACCAAAAAAAAAAAAAAAAAAGAATGATTATTCTACAACAAACCTTAGTGTTAGTGGCCGGTCACACTAAACAGAGAATGGTGTGTTTAAGGGGAAAAAGGGGAGTGTGTGTTTTTTAAAATGTGTGGTACAGCTTGGCACAGAAGTAGTAAATGTTGCGTATCGACGTAGACTCACTTCCTGCCGTGACATCAATGCAGCATTAGTCTCGAAATCAAGCACTCTGTTTCAGTGGCAACATACAATTCAATTCTGACTCATATTTCCTCTACCCAGTGTTTGGGCTGAGTGACTAATTATTTGGTAAATATTTTAAATACAAACAATGGCAGTTAGCATTCGGTCTGCCGATCTGAACAGGGTGCAATAACCGTCATCAAACATGGCCCGGGATCGATCAGTACACCTTTCACATCACACGAGATGTCAAATCATTTAAGTTATTCAACCATTGTTATCCACAAAGCCCAGTTATCCCCTGGTTTTGTGTCTGCAATGTGTTCAGTTGTAGAGGTTTAAACACACTTTCACACAGTTATGTCATCTCAGTTCACAGGTCTGATATCATTACATCTAGAGATCTGACCTATGAGAGACTACCTAACCCATTTGTTTTTAGATTTATTGTTCTTTTGGCTTTTTCTTCAATTCCTCTGTCTTTCCCCTCCTCTTCTGCCTCCTTTTCTTTCTCATCTTATGTTCACACTCCCTCTCTTCTCTTTCTACACCACTCAGCCTTTTCCACTTGCAGAGATATCTATCATTTATGTATTGATTTTCACAGATTCAACTTGTCACAGTATGAATGAGGTCACTGCATCATCTGTCATCCCCATCAGCTCCATTCTGTCTCAGTTCTCTCCAAAGTCTCTTTTGGCTTTTCATCTCTGTTTTTCAATTTCACCACTTACTTCACTTCACTACACTGTTCATTCTTTCCCTAATGCTACCTCTTTGCCTCCATACTGCTTTCTGATCAGGCTTTTACATATCTGGCACCCTCTGCTGCCAGGTTTATAAAAAGCATTTCATTTCTGATGTTACCTCTCTGTGCGATCACTTTTCACTATATTTTCTCTTTTCTTTATCCCTTAAGGTGGTTTTGCACATTATTGGTATGCAATTTTACTGCTCTTATTGATATATATATATATATATATATATACTACCTTTTGGTAGGTATTGAAGTTGACCTTACACTGCAAGAATATTTTAGCAACACTATCAGTAGCATGTGATCTCACTTTCTACAATATAATATTAATATAAAAATGTATCACAAAGTGCAAACACACTACATTTTTCCTACCCAACCCTCCCTCTCTCTCTCTCTCTCTCTTCCTCTCTGTTTCTGTCTCTCTCTCTTCTGTCACTCACACTGTCTGTCTGCTATTCTTTGCTCTTCCAGGCCAACATTACGTTGAGTAAGGTGATGAATATTTTATGAGATCATTTGGTACAAATGGCTTCAACACAGAGCTCTTATCACAGAAATATAAAGGGAGTGAAAGCGGTACAAAAGACATTTTACAGGTTTGATTACATCATTATCTGGATAGCGATTGCTTCATTCTTTTGTTTTTAATGAAATCTTGTCACCATCATCCCATCAAACATGTTACAGTGGGCTTTTCAGCCCCTTATAAGCAATACAATGAAGCAAGGCCTATAATAAGAATGCATAAATATTTACAGTGAATTTGGGAATTAAAATATATTGTTGAAGCATCTGTACTCAGTAGAGAAATGCTCATTGGTGTTTCAGAAGCATTATGTCTGTAATGCCAGTAGGAAAGACTGATAGCATATCTGGCCTCACTACCTTTCCTCATTAACTAATGATTCATAAATTGCCTATTTTGCTTGTGATAACATCTGGCTTTGATGGCCAACTGAGTTTCAAAATCAATTTTGTTTGTAGTCGATGTACTGTCTGTGCTTAAAATGTGACCGTTTACTGCATGTCAGTCTGCGGGGGAATCTGTGAGAAAGATACAATGTTTAGAGACAGTTTTATTTATAGGTTTTATTTATTTTGTCCCACAATAATTTTTTTTTACCTCCATATTTTATTGAAAACACGATACAGGAAGCATAAATATCAACACCTTAATTCATATACAACTTTTAAAGGCTTGCAGACCTATTTATTAGCCATGGCTATTTTAAGAATATGTTTAAAAGCCAGAGAGCTTGTGGCCTTTATGGAGAAAACTAGACACATTAGTATGTTGGATTGAGTAGTGTTCATATCATTATGGGGGAAGAGTAAGGTGGAATTTAAGTTCTTGTAATATGGTCACAAAAGACTAAAATTCAAATGGCTCCCCTGTTCTAAATGTACAAATTAGGGAAGGGAGCAAAAGACTAAAAGAAAGAAAACAGTGTAAATGCTTTATGCCTTTGAACCTATCCTGCAGTGTTCTACAGTACACCCCCCAATCGTCAGAAGGATCCTCTTTTTCTCCTCTCTGAATGGAATCAATTAACATCGAAAGAAACAGTAGAGTTATGTATTTTGTGCTCTCTGATTTTATGGCCTCTGGCTGAGTACTTGATAAAAGACTCTGGATACTAGAACTAGAGGCGGCGCATGTCTTTCCCTGAAATTACTCGAATAGCTATTACCCTAACCAAATTAATCAGCATGATGAAGTGATACATGCTGTGATAAAAGTCAAGAGAATATTTTTCAGAACATAACATTTTATATATTCTTATATAAATTATATATAATGACAGTGTGCCCTAGGCTAGCTGTGTGTACTGTAGTGGCACTTTCCTTATTAATAGAACATGCTTCAGAGATGGAGGGAAATCAAGGATAAAGTGATACACATGATATTCTCAGAGGGTGTGTGAAGGAAGGTGTGTGTATGAAAAATGTAAGATGTAAGGACCATCCAGAATTACCTTTAGTCAATACAGATTATTGTATTGTATTCTTCTCACAGACAAATCTATGCAATTACGCTTTCTACCTACTGGCAAATACAAAAATAGATCTATTATCTTTTATATACACTATCTTGCATGTTTGTTTTTGTCTTTCCTCTCTTGTAGCATACTTTGAAATAAAGCAGATGTTCCATCTGAAATTCCCCTCATTGATATTAGATGATAATTTACCTCCTCTCTGCTATTTTCCTCTTTCTAAGGAGTTCTTAGAGGATGGGAGAGTGAGAGCAGTTGAGGAAAGAGGCTGTCTCCATACTAATGAGCTGTTGAAGGCTGTTCTCAAACTGGCTCCACCAGACAATCTGGCCTCATTAACACGTGGCATCAAAATGCTTCAGACAGAAGACGCGTCAAGACAGAGACAAGATTGTGCTTTCCAGCACAAGCATACAAAACTAAAAAGGATTGATAAATAGATTGGAAGTATCTACTCATATACTAGGCACACCTTTGGTAATTAGAGCATAGACACAATCATAAGGGCATGTTCCAGTGTAGCATACCTTTGGTTATTAAAACACAGTGCACATATCATGTCAGTGGAAACACAAGACCAATTAGTTTCCTCAGTATGTAGCTTCTTAAAGTTTGTCATTTCAAATCTTCACTGTGTCATTGCTTTTCTCAGCAAGTTCAGCTGTTGTCATCTTCTGAGCTCTGCAGAATTCTTAATGTTTTATGTCTGCTTCCATGTGAGTCATTGTAAAAAAAAATTTAATATAAAAAAGGTGGTCCCATGATTTAGAATAGCTCTATATTAGTTATAGCCACACAGCTGAGTTTTCCTCCTGCAGTAGCTCGCTGCCTGTCTATCTCCATCTATATTTCCGTCTACCTTTCTGTCTGTTTTTATTGATTAGAGCTGTCCAGCCGGACTGTGTGTCTGTCTGAGGTTGTACAGTCTATCCACCAGCGATCGGTACTCACACCACTGGCGTCTTATTTTATTGACTTTAACTACTGCTGCACAGATGGCTGAACATGTATTGGCAATTGTTTAAACTTTTCTGCCCTTAACTCTGCTATGTTTATGGTCCAACAGCAACCTTTAGCATTTGTTGGGTGCTGCTAATGGAAAGAAAAAAATGGAGGCACTTAAGGGGCTCAGGTCTTATTGATCAAAGCCAGGAAGTCTGTCTTGATAGTGTGTTTCTGACTGCACGTCTCTGTGGGAGGGAGCTATTAGCTATCAATCTGCTCTGTCAGCATCGGTGAGAAAGGAAAGACATGGGTAATGAGAGAGGAAATTGATGAAAACCGTGATAGACAGCAGGAAAAAAGAGAGAGGATCAGAGATGAAAGAGAGTTGAGGAGGCGAGGCAGAATCAATGTAAATCTCAAGGGGTTCCTACTAGTGGTTATAGCCTGATCATATTGTCTCATTAGGAAATAACACCGCACATGTCCAGTGCTCATTAAAAGGAACGTACAGCCATTTTTGATGATTTGCCATTTATGAGACTACACGGCACATTTTGGAGCGCAAATCCAATTCACATCCTCACTCTGTCACTGAACTGTGTGGCATGTGATGTAATACAGCTGAAAGGAAAATGAAGATTTGATTGCTACGAGGTTCAACTTAAAATTATTTAAAAAAATAATACTATCCGCATTGAGGTGTATCATGACTACAGACCAGAGATCATGGATTAACAACCAATTATATATGAGAAATGGCTCCCATCTCAGTGCTAACTGTATAGAGTGATGTTTGCTATAAGTCATTATATTGTTACTGCCTTGTATTTGTTTTGTTTCAGCATCATGGCTAAAAACAGAAAGAGGTTGCCACTAATGACTGAATATAAAGCAGGGGGTGTGGCACTTTTGCAACCTGTAGACCAGATGTAGTCCAAGTAATAAAGCTGTCTGTGTAGTGTAAGCAGCCTGCTGGTAATCTTGACCCACAGTGAGACATTGTAGGCTTTTACCTCTAATTAAAATTGGAATGATTTTTTTTTTTTGTTTGTACGACCGCTTATTTTCATAGCTGTGTCCATCATTCCTATCAGTCATTATAACATTACTCAGCAGGCTAACTATAGTGATATGGGCTCACAGTTAGTGTCACAGTGTCCATAATTAGGCCAATCAGACATGATGTTTTTTAAGACTAATGCAAGTAAAAGTGTTTAAGCCAGTGATATATTTAATGTTCCTAACATACCTAACACCTCTCTCTAAAGACAATAAAGTTAAAAGCTGAGGCTCGATTGGACCTTCTGCGGCAAGTGGGGGTTGCTGTGGATACCTGGCTGAAGAGCGCCATGAACCAGGTATGTTTTATATATACTGTGTGTGTGTGTGTGTGTGTGTGTGTGTGCGTGAGTGCATGTGTGCGTGCGTGCGTGTGTGTGCATGCAATATGTGTATAAATCCCCCTGCTCTCTCTGTGCATGGTGTAGGTGATGGAGGAGCTGGAGAATGAACGTTGGGCCAACTACACTTCCCACGATCCCTCACTGTCGGTGAGACACCTCCCCTCGTATGTTGGTGTTTTCTCGCCAAGCCAGAAAACTTGTTCTGTTTTCACAAAAACAGAAAGGTTATTAATGAAATTTGAAAACATTGGAGGAATTAATGAACAACAGAACTGTTGACATAACATGAACCCTAATGTGACTACCAATATGCCAACACATACTGTAAATAAATACAGTACAGTACAGTACATACATGATTTGTATCAGCAATTCTCAAAGTCGCAACAGTTTTTGACTTGGCTGGAAAGTGCAAATCTCACACCTACAAATCAGGAGTAGAAGAGTACTGTTTTACTACACAACATAATTCGTAGCTGATTTGTGTTGCATGCATGGTGCCTCTTTTACCCACTTCAAATGAACACCACCAGACCACTGAATTGTGTCAATGTATGTTAGTCATATATCTACCATCCTCTCATTTACTTTCCTAACTGTTTTCCTTCTTGTACTAGAAAAACGCTGTATTCTATTTAGCACATTTAAAAAATGTAATTTTTAACTCCAAGGCACTGTCTTCTTCACTGGCTTCAGTCTTTATTATTTCATTAGTAGTTAAAACAACCCAACTAGAATAGTTCTCCTGACAAATCACTTCCTGAGTGATGTAAATTGCAAGATAATTGACCTTAGCCCTGCTGCCTAATCATCTGTGACGCCAGTTACAGCCTCTTAAAATGCCCCACTTCCCCACTGCAATACTGAAGTAGTCCTCACACAACTGGCAGTTTTAATTTCATGACCCCAAGCTTTATTGGCATGACTGAATACAGATCTGAAGATCTATTTTTTTTTATCACCTCATTGAATTGTGAGCAAGTGTACATACTCAGGGAATCAGCAGTTCAGGAAAGGAGTCCACCTCCTACCCTATAGAGCATTCCACTGCAAACAAATAGTTTGACATTATGGGAAATACACTTATTTGCTTTCTTGGTGAGAGTTAAATGAGAAGATTGATACCACTCTAATACCTGTACACTAAATATGTAGCTAAAGCTGAGAGCTACTTAGCTTAGCACAAAGACTAGAAACAGGGGTAAACAGCTAGCCTGGCTCTGTACAAAGGTAAAAGAAAATCAGCTACCAGCACCTCTAAAGCTTACTAATGTTTTGTATGCATTTAACCAACAAGATGTTATTTTATTTAGTGAGCTTTAGAGTTGATTGGGTTACCTTTGGACAGAACCAGGCCGGTTTCCCACTGCTTCCAGTCAACTTAATGTAGCTTTTAATTATATACAAACAATAATGCAGCCATATATGCTGTGTCCTCCCTGTGTGTGTGTGTGTGTGTGTGTGTGTGTGTGTGTGTGTGTGTGTGCACGTGTGCGTAGATATTAATGTGCATTTATGTTTGTGCATTTGTGTGTGTGCTATTTCTGGCTCTCCACTGGGTATATGTGAGGGGAGAAGAGTGTATGTACGTCGGACTAGGAGTGTAATCCCACACGGGACTTTGTGTCGGAGACGCCAGTGTGTGTGTGTGTGTGTGTGTCTGTCAACAAGACTAAACATAGTCGGTCTGCTCCATTGAAAGCACTTGACATTCTGCTCACATGATATTGCAGCTCGCAGCTAACACCAGAGAGAAAGACAGAGAGATAGAGTGTGAGAAAGTGAGAGAAAGTCTGAGGAATGAGGGCAATCTAGGAAGAAATAAATGGATAGAAGGAATGATGGTAGGAGTTGTGCAGTGAAGGAATGAGTGTTGGAGTGACAATTAGTGAAGGAGAAGAGAAGAAGGAGGGGGAGTTAGCTGAGAAAAAAAGAGGTGGTGTGATGATGAGGAGGTGAGGGGGAGAGGTGAGGAGGGAGTAGTGTCGGAGTGATAATGTTGAAGTAAAATTGGATGCAGAGGTGAGAGAGACAGGGGATTGTGAAAAACAGCATAGAGCATAGAAAAGCATACTGTAAGGCCGCAGTATACTGTAAATACAATATAATTGTACAGACAAAATGGTGACTGAAACAAAGAACTGTGTTTAGACATTTCCAAATACTCAATTATCTGCAAGTAGTTATGTAGCGATGTGTGAATCTTTGCATTTTATTTATGAGTCCTTGTTTTTAAAAGCTGTCAACTTTCCCTTGCCCTATTTATAAGATAAATCATTTGGAGACTAGACTTGCTGAAAACTCCTCCATCTGACATGGGTGTCATTAAAGGAACAGGCCATGACGCACATTGAGTATTCAGGCATTAGACCAGCAGTTCAACAACCTTTGATTTATTTTTTTTTGAGTGTACTGGAGCCTTTAGAGACTCACAATCAAGAGGGATTGTAATAACAAGGTGCAACATGGAAAATGAGAGATAAAGAAGGAGAGGAAAACAGTAGGTGGGAGTGTTAACAGCAGTTTGCTGATTTGGGAGAGGTCAAAATGTGGCCGAACGTCCGAGGGAGAAGGAAGGATGGATGGATGGACTGTGAATAATAATCTGCAGAGGAGAGCGAAGAAAAACAATAAGAGCAGGGAGCAGGCACTTCCCTTGACCCTTACTTCATTCCACTCAACTTTATTAATACGACTATGAAATACTGGAAGCTGTGAACCCTCAAGTCCCTCAGGCAGCCACTGCCTTCATTACAATATCACTTTCACAGTTATTACCTCCAGGAATCATAAAATAGTCCATTCATTGGTCTGCATCTTAGCTGTATTGGTACGCACACTCATGTATTTTTGGTGATCTTTTTTGGGGTTTATTACTGACATACAGTGCATGCTAGGCATTTTTCTTTATGGAAGAAATCGAATTGCCACTGAGGCTGTGCAGTGTACTTTCAAACCAATGCAGTAAAGTGGATAAGAGTAACGTAACACAACAAACATATCAAGGACTTTTGATTAGAGTGTGTTAACTAAGAGTGTGTTTTTTTATAAGGAACTAGGACTACACCTGTAGGTTATTATTTCCCAAGGGAATAGATTCTTATGTCCAGGAGATGTACAAAACACACTGCAACTGTTTTGTTCTGTGTATGGGTGTAGAGTTTACTGTGTCAACAGAAATCTGATGACTACACACAATGACTTGGGAATGGATAAGCACACGCGCCCCCGCACGAACACACACACACACACACACACACACACACACACACACACACACACTATTGTTATGGCCAGGTAAACTTGCTGTGTGTGATGGATCTTTCTACCAGCTAGATCACATGGCCTTCATATAAGCCAGTGAAATTCTCATGGAACAAAAGGGGGAGGGGCTGCATCATATGAAACATTAGTCCCTACTCACCTGTCTCTAAAAGCTGTAGCACCCACACTGCGCAGGACAGAGAAACCCAGGCAGGAAGCAAAGGTAAGCATTGCTATAGATTACATTGTGACAATAGCACAGAGAGAATGCAAACACACAGGAAGAAGGGGAGAAGGTAACAAGTGAAAGCCTTTGTTAAATGGACAGACCTTGTAATCGGTGAAGTGTAGTGGTGGAGCTGTAGATACAAGCCAGCACAGACAGAGATACTGCCATAACAAGTCACCTAACTGGGCGTCACATCGAGACATGAGGAGTCAGAAGGTCGTGTAAAAGTGAGTTCTTTTATAATGCGTTGAACTGCATCTAGCCAAACTTTAAAGATTTAAAGAGGTATTTTTAAGTATTTAGACAGGGTGTGTTCGTATTTGATCTGGAGTACAAGACACTTTTTTTTCCCTCTGGAGATTTATAGGTGAATGGTGCTTTTTTTTTTTTTATTCGGCGCCATTCACCTGTTTGTTTAGTTATCAGAGGTTTTGACTTTATCTGGTTGTTTTTGTGTGTTAAAGGGCACAGTGGATTTGGAGCGTGAGGAGGGAGAAGAGTGTGAAGAAAACATGGAGGTTTTTGACGACAGCAGCTCCAGTCCTTCGGGAACCCTCCGAAACTACCCACTAACCTGCAAAGTCCTCTACTCATACAAGGTATAAACCAACACAGAGTTTTCCTCTGCGGTTAAATGGCCACACACCTACTGTACATCTATCAAATGTCTGCAGCTACCTGCTCACCACAACACTGTTTCACACACAGTCAGGTGCAGCCTATGACAAAACAGAGTTGAATGTCAGTGTTGCATATATAGGAAGTAGGGCTGGGCGATATGGAGAAAATCAAATATCACAATATTTTTGACCAAATACCTCAATATCGATACCGCAACGATATTGTAATGTTGACTATTGGTGCTTTCACAAAATATTTACACAATGAGATTTTTGATAAATAATCATCAGTAATGTGGATATAATGACTAAGTGGGTAAAGGCAAATAATAGAACAGTTACAACAGTCTGGTAAGTTCAGACAATGACATAACTTTACTGTAATGCAGCCTTTAAAACCAGGAAAAGACAACATTTATGCCATATTACGATATTACGATATCCAAAATTTAAGACGATATCTAGTCTCATATCACGATGTCGATATAATATCGATATATTGCCCAGCTCTAATAGGAAGTGTGAAATGCTGATGAATCTACCATAAATAACCATTACCTTTTTTAAGCATTTTTTAAATGAATTATTAATGATGTCTTGACTTTAACTCTGTTGGTGTGCCTCTCCCGCAGGCCTCTCAGCCGGATGAGTTAACTATTGATGAACAGGAGATGTTGGAGGTCATTGAGGATGGAGACATGGAGGACTGGGTCAAGGTGCACAAATATACACATGTTGCGGTCACACAGATGTGCCTTAGTGTTACAGTTACAACAGCAGAAGCATTATCTCATAAGCTCTGTGTGTTGCATCCTGTGCGTTTGCTCTGTTTGGTTTCACAGCCTAGTACGGTGTTCTTGGTGCTCAATTTTCTCCTGCCATGCATGTTGTTTTCATGTTACCGTTGTACATTGTTTCATAGTTTGTGTGTGTGTGTGTTTTCCAGGCTCGCAATAAGACAGGTCACGTGGGCTATGTCCCAGAGAAATACCTGCAGTTTCCAACCTCCAACAGTCTGCTGAGCATGCTCCAGTCTCTGGCTACACTCGATGCTCGATCACACACCTCGTCCAATTCCACCGAGCCAGAGTTGCACTCCGGCTGCATCAATGGAGACACAAACAGTAAGTACACTGTAAACCTAATGATAGTAAATTATTCTTAAACTGCATGCATGAGTTTCAGTGAACAAGCTAGTTCCAGTTGTACCAGTGTAAATGAATTGTTTTCTTCCCCTAATGAGATTATTATGCACCACTGATTAAGGCATTTTTCTCTTTACTGTGCCACTGCACTTTAAATGTTAACAGCACTCATTTTGCAAAGCAGTGTGTTATTAGAATAAGCAAGTGTGGGTTGTCTACCTTTCCGGGTAAAACAAGTTAAAAGTATTTGTGTAATAAACAGAAGTGTAAATGCAAAACCTAAAGGCTATATGAGCTACTTTTCAGTAAAAACAGTTCTAGGTCAGGTTCCACAAGCTTTGTCCCTCCGGATTTTCTTTTCATCCATTTATATTTTGGCCATTGTTTTTTCACATAGACCATCAAATGAGATTTCTTGGCCGCCGCCATTCCTTTGACTCACTGGAATAGAAACAAGAGCGAGACAGTTGTATAACATTGGTTATAAAGAGAACACCAGTGGTTGAAATTGCAGACCAGTTTAATAAAAAAAATGGGTGAGAGCTGAGCTTTATCACAAACATTAACTCTCTTTGTGCCCCCTCTCTCTTGTTTCTGCATCACTATTGGTTGCATCCATATACACACTTTGGGTGTTGATGGTTTACATTTATTTTTTATTTTATTTCTCATTTATTCTTCCTTCCTAACCTGCTTTCTTTGCAAGTTTCTTTTTTCCTCCAACACTCTTTCGACTGTGTCTGCTCTACCTGAATACTTGGACTGGGCACATGGGAAAACTTTGTCGCCTAATTATTAATAATTTCTGTCTTCTCTGAATCTCCCTCTCTCCAGCGGTGTGTGCTTTTCTCTGTATGACAATGAGGGCCAGGCAGACAAGGAACTACATTTCCCCAAGTATAACCCCAAGTATAATTATTCCTTCTGTGCATTTTATTGCTCTCTCTCTCTTTGTCTTCCTTTCTCTCCGCAGTGATGTATGTCCGTGCACTTTATGATTATGACGGCCAGGCAGACGAGGAACTCTCCTTTTCCGAGGGAGCGGTGATCCGCCTGTTGAGCCGCAACACTCAGACGGACGATGGCTTCTGGGAGGGGGAGCTCAACGGACGGGTGGGCGTCTTCCCCTCCGTGCTGGTCGAAGATCTCACTGAGAATGGGGAGACCAGTGGCGGAGGGCTGGGTGACATACAGGTATGATGATGCATGCAGACAGAGACATACTTCCAGTTAAGTAACACACAGATATACAGCGCTTCACTCTTGGGGAGCTGGAAATTTGGTCTTATCAGTCTTTCCTCAGTGCAGAAATACCAAGCATATACCGTCGCCTAGTGTGCCACTTTCCCCTCTCTCCCTCTCTCTTCCTGGCTGTTGTCCAGTAGATCTATCAGTAGCGCAGAGTTCACAAACTTGATTTTTTTCCTGCAGCGCTCTGATAAAAACCCTGCACTGCAATCACAGAAAGAGGTCTTATCTGTGGCACAGAGTGCTGCCCTATTAGAGGTTCAGCAACAGGAAGGATACAGCCTCTCCCTTCCTAAAAGCCTGTAGACATAACACACACCACAACAACTCTTAGTGCCTTTTAAGTCATATGTGGGAAAGATTGGTAAAAATCTTCCTGGTTGCTGTCACGGACACAGTCAAGTTGTATGTAGTGGCAGGTCACACTTCAAACTAGTAAACCAGCAATTTTTCTGTAAGGTATTCGTTACAGTATTCCTAGTGCTCCACCAAAGCTGCTCTAACCAATATTTTTGCATTAACATACATACAAATACAAACATACAAACCCCCAAAGAATCACCCGACTCTGCAGTTCCCTTCAGCTCTATGGAGAGTTAAGCATCTTTAGATTTGTTGTTTTGGTTTAACAGCCTCAACTTAACTGTTTTGGTTCACTCTCACCACTCTCATAGTGTTAGTTTTGGGTGCGAACAGCAGAGAGTGAGCCAGATAATTCCCTCAGCAGTTGGTGGAGACCAAAATCAGAGCAAAAAAAAGAGTGAATATTGGACTTACAATCATCAGGTGGACATAAACACGACTCCAAATATTGGACACACGTTAGCCATAGTAACTTTATGAGATGATGAAATGACCATGTTGTGTTTATAGCTCCACCATCAGGCCAAGGTTCAACTGAAATGTTGACCTCTAACTAATTCTTGAGGTCAAGATGAGTCTAATCGTAGTCTGGTCAGTTCAGTCAATTCATTTGTCATTAGATTTTTTTTTAAAAACACTTTACATACAATGGTGATCTGATCTTCACTGTATGTAAAAGAAGGTGTTGTTTTGGATGTATTTATTGTGGCTATATTCCAAACTGTTGCGCGGTAATTTAATGGAGTTGACGTCAGTTAAGTGACGGTCCTTTTAGTACTATCGGTTTCATATAATTTGTGCTGTGATACAGAGCATTGGACTTATTTGTAGGATCACAGGTGATCATCAAATTTCCAGTGATGTATTTCTCTATTTCTGTCCCTTTTTTCAAGATTTCTCCATCTCTGAAGTTGCCGTGTTCTCTGCCACCTCTCCCGCTGTATGAACAACCTCCTATTAGCCCTTTCACCAGCCCTGAGTCCTCCACCCCGCCTCCTCTCCCACGCTCACCCTCTACTGCACTCAACGGGGAGCACAAGCCTCCACCACCCGCCTCGTCACACAAGGGGCCGCTTCCCACCCACAGTAAGACACACACACACACACACACACACACACACACAGAAAACGTTTGTGTGTAGTTGAATTTATTCAGAAGAGGTCAATGTGGATTTTTACTGTGATTTTTTCTGTCATACAAATATCTCTCTCTCTCTCTCTCTCTCTCTCTCTCTCTCTCTCTCTCTCTCTGTAGATCAAAGCTCTGGCAAGAGTCCTGTGTCTCCAGGATTTCCTCAGCCACTGCGATTCACCCCTGAAGGAGGCCCAGGCAAACTACGACCTGTTAGTATACAACTTATTCAAGAAGTGTGTTTTGTGTGTTTGTGGTTTTTTACTTTGCTGTCAATATTGTTCTTTGTCTTATGTGATAGTAAACTAAATATCTTTGGGTCCTGGACTGATGGTCAAACAGAAAGAGCAATTTGAAAAGCCACCTTGGGCTTTAGGAAATTGTAATTGATATTTGGTTCTGTTGTCTTACATTTTATAAGCCAAACAGATTAATCGATAAGATCGAATGGAAGTCGTCGTTAGTTGCAGCCCTATATAACACAAAGTGTTGATTAAACTGCCTGTGAATTCCAATTATGATTTCCATTCAGACTAGTGTTTATTTATAAAAAAGTCTCTAAAGGTAGAGAATAAATATTCTTTACTTTTTTGGAGATAAACAATTTGTGTCCCACAGCAGGAAATTAACATTAAGCTGTTTGTCAAGTTATGAAAAGTAGGCCATCTCCATCTCCTCGCTTTGCCTTTTTTCTTAAACTTACATGTATTATGTTTTCTTTCACCGCTGCAGGTGCGAGCTGCTCCTCCTCCACCTAAACAGCACCCCCGCCGACCGCAGGAGAAGAGCGACAAGACGGAGGAGGTGGAGATCACACTGGTGTGACATACAGACAAGCTGCCATGCGGTTATAGAGCCAGAAAAAATAAAAACAGATGACAGACAGACACATCCTACAGGCTGGGGAACTGAACTGCTCTGAACTGAAGTCAGCTTAAACAAAGTGATGTGAAGTAAACTGAACTGTACCACGTCCAACGTCTCTCCACATCTTCTCTCATCCTCAAGTTGAGGAGGAGAGCAAAGAGGGGGGGTAATGACAGAGTATCCAGTTGAATAATCTCCATTTTAACTTCCTAATGAAGTGCAGCAGTAGCCGCCCCTACATCCCTCCGCCCTCCCCCGTCCTTCCATTCTTGCCTTAAAACTTTACCTCATCAGGCAGCAAACCAGAGCACACTGAAGAGGAGGAAGAGGAGGAAGAATGTTTAGACATGGGGAGTGATAGGGAAAGTTAGTGATGGGTTTGGCAAGTTTTCTTTCATTTTGTTACACTTCAAGATATTGTAAAGCAGTTTATCTCTGTACGTAAAGATCATTCTGCTGAGAAAAAACTCTTTTTTCACTCACTTGCTAACAAATAATAAAATGTGAAAACTTATGGAGCCCTGGAACTGACAAGTTGTAGTTGTAGTAATTAAAGAGTCATAGGACAAGTCAGAAATATAACTTAATATAAAATTATATTGTTAATAAAAAAGGATTGTAAAAGGAAATGTACAGTATCCTCATTTTCCTCAAATTGTCCTTATGCATAAAACAGAATTAGAAAAATTGCTTATATTTTAAGCAAAGGAGAGGACTGTGTGGCTAGCTTGCTCAACTGACAACACTGGTAGCTAAATACTCCACCAGCCTCTTAAGCTAGCTACCTAGCTGACGCTAACGGTCTTCATAAAACTACACCAGCCAGTGCATGTTATGTTAATTATCCATATACTGTACTGCATACTGCTGCAGCATCACTGTAAATGAACAGTAGCTAAAGCATTTTAATCAACAAGCTAACACTAACAAAGACATCTAGCTAGAGCTTGGAACTTTTAAATTTAGTTTATTTCACATTTTGAAAAACGAGACATTAAATCACACATTTACAAAATGTTGAGGATGACAAAATAAAGTCCAAGTCTTTTTCAACTCTGGTCCTCGATAAAGACCAGAGAAATGGAAGATGAAGTTGAAGATAATGTCTCCTCCAAGTAGCGTAGCAAGTAGGTTGCTGGCTAAAATGCTTCAGCTATTGTTAAAAAATTCGTACACTAATGCTAGAACAGAATGCTGTACAGTATAATTGGTGCAGTAGCCGGTGTAGTTGTATGCCACAATTCAGATTCAGCTGGGTAGATAGCAAAAAAAGGCTTGTGTTTAGCCACCAGTGTTTTCAGGGAAGCTAGCTAACGTAACATTAGCCACACAGTCCTATATGGGAATAGATAAATCAGTAAATGTGTGCCAAGACCAAAAAATAGAAAAATAAATGAGTTGAAAAACAAAATTAGCAATTGAAAGATAAATAGTAAATAACAGTAGAATTAATTTATTTATGTTTTTGACTTATCTGATATGTTTTTGCAATAGTTTAAGTGTCGGGGCTCTATAAAAAGAAAGCTTGATGAGAGTAAATAATCATAAAACTTGCCAAACGGACATGATTTGGACAGAGAAACTGAGTGGTGTGTGGACACAGTGTTCCCCCCCGCCAGCCCTTCCCTTGCCATATATAGTCCTTATCATCATACGTATTCAATGTGTATTAGTACAGTACATTACTGTTGTCATAGGAATGTTATGCACAGCGTTTCATATAGACTAACTCAACTGATTGGAATACCATGTCTGATATGTAGTAGACGTTTTATCCTCATCTTATTCTGAAAGGGCATTGTAAATACAGTATAAAGGAGAGATGAAAGAAGAGGAGGGAAGGAGGGGATGAAAGAACAAGAGGCAAAAAGGAGGCTGGATCCTCCTCTCTGCTCTTTTCTCCACCTCTCTTCACACACTTTCTTTGTCTCCCTCTTTTCTCTAATGTCTGTTCTGTCCATTGGCAGTCAGTGTGAATCGATGGCTATCATATACACACATTCATTTACATTATATTATGCACACATTGCTATAGCTTCTCTCATTCTGTGACCCTCTGTGTGCTTGTATCACTGATTGGTTCAGGAGGAGGCAGATGGTGCGTTCAAAGGCACTGACATTGTTGGTATTCACTATGTGGTAACTAAGAAACGTTTTATTTGAGATGATATCGACACTGATCATTTTGGGTCAGGAGTTTTTATTAATCACAGATTGAACTCTATAGCTTTTATCCCTACAGATCATATCTCTCACGTAAATTTTGTTCATTTGTAACACTGATACCAGAACATATATCCTTGTTTAGTTGAAACGCATTACAATCACAGCTATTATTTTTCTCTGTTGTCTTGCCTTGTTTTTTTTAATACACCGGAGAAAACATCCATAAAAAACAAATTAAACTTTAACATTTCCAATTTGATATCATCCTTAGCTTTTCCTTTAATTAACGGTGGTAGAAACAGACAACAAAAGAGAGGTATAAAACAAATACATCACGCTAAATGGACAGAACTAGCAAAGGACATTCATATGGAGCTAAGTACAATTATGTTGTTTTTTTTACTCAAAGTAAATAAATCTCCCCTTAAATACCCTTCAAGCCTTTAAAACTCCTTGCCTAAAGGGCAGCGTAGCACTTTTATTTATTTGTACCTTTCTTGGAAAGTAGCAGTACCTTAACATGGCATCAGAATGGATAGAAAAGACTCTGATGAATCACTGCAGTTTAATACAGAAATCAGAGTTATTCTTTTCATTCGGATTATGTGGTGAATCCTCTTTATTTCAGTGTGACTGATTTTATTTGATTTTTTATTCTCCACTCTTCCAAAGAGATAGAGAGGTAAATGTGGGCAATGTAATTTGGTGTTTTCCTAAACTTATAAAAACAAAACAAAAAACATCATATTAAGGGATGTTTTAAATGAAGACTTGAGGAGAATGTGGTTTTCTGATGGGCCAGGCTGTTTGTGTGTGTGATTGTTTAAAGGAGAGAGGATCAGATCTGTGTTTGACTCTGAAGATGTAAAGATGTGTCCCAGTTCCTTCCTCCATATTTATTTCAAACAGGGTTTGATTTGACTGACATTTCAGAATAAAGTATCAAAAACGTCAATACGGATTTTAAATTTGCTTGATTTTTAAGTGTGGTGTTAATGGACAATATTGTTCCAAAAGAGGGAGCTCCTTACAGCTGGAAACAATTAAATCTAATTGAGCCCTGTTGTGTGACAGCTCCAGATACAGATATTACAGAAAACTAAAATGAAAGTATTCAATCTGTGTTGCTTTCTCTTTGTTAGGAACATTATACGTCATACTCCAAAGTGATAGTATCTTAGCACATTTCCTGTTGGTATGCAACTGTAATCAGCTCTCTCTCTCTCTCTCATTTAAAGTGGTTTTCAAACTTTTTTTTGAAGTTTGTGGTTCACAGCAGGGTCCCACAGAACGTTCCACCATAAATGCTCAATCAGTCTTTCTATCAAATGTAAAATGTGTGACTTTTTGTTGCCAGTTATCACTTTGACCAGGATTATTTTCCCTTTTTAACAGTCCCTCTGGTCCACTACAGTGTTGAATTATTTGGTATGAGCCTGTTTTTGTTTTTTTATGTATTATATAATTATTTTATATTTCATCCTTCGATTTGGAGCAGCTGCACAGCTGCTCTTATTAACGATGTGGTGGAACAACTGGCCTTCTCTCTCTTCACAGACTGTTGCCATGGTCACAATAATGAGAACAAGTGCAAAAGTCTTTCTGCATATTATTATTGGCTGTACAAAAAAAACAAAGTTTGTATTTATTGTGTACAAATGTTAATTAATAAAATAATTGAAAACTGTTTTGTGCTCATTTTTGTTTCTGATGAGTGTGTTTGTGTGTGATCTTCTGTCTTCCTGCATGTAATTGTGTGTCTTTATGCACCTGTCCTACATAATATGAGCGTATATGAGTTTGTCTAACTGACTGTATGTTTGTAAGTGAATGTGTGTGCGTGTTGTGTAGATGTTCCAGTCTCTAGAAGTGGGTGTGATCGTGATAACAGACTCCCTATACACCCGAGGCAAGTTTCCTGACTGGAGCGGGAGGGAGAAGAGAAACCGAGCAGCGAAGCAGCAACTGTGAACTTTTTATTTGGGTCATTGAATATGTTCAGGCCAAAAGTTTTCCCCACTTAGTTTTCCTTTTTTTGTTAGCAATTTGCCATGCACTCCAGAGGAAAACATATGGGCTGGTCTCCTTTAAATTCAACCTGTGTGAAACTTTATCTGTGCTCCAACCCAGAAGGTATGTAGAAAAGCAGATCATGTACCGTATGTATGTTTATGGGTTCTTTGGTCGTGTTTTTTGAGTTGTTTTCTGAATAGATGTGTATGTTGTTTGTGTTTGTGCTCCATATAGATAGCGTTGTGGAGCGCAGAGCTCTGAGAGAGAGTGTGTTCCCCAAATTAATAGAGCACTGTAGACACACACTCGGACTGGAAGTCAGGGTGAGTACACATTTATCTTTTCTAAATCTGCATAGAAAACACGTAAATGGTAATTGGATGTGTGTTGTGTATTGCACATGGAAAGGTATTTATTTTTTTCTTGTAAGGTTCTACTTAAAAGTGTTACATACTTTTCTTCCTAATATCACCTCTTAACACTTATGGTAATGTCATAACCACTCACACTGTTAATGGCTTCTAGAGCCAGTAGAAGCATTCTGCTGTGGTCCACTGGAGGGAACAATGTAACTTACTTTATTTGAAATCTGTGACAGAAGTTGCAAACATTAAGTTGTTTGTGTTTACCGTCATGTGTCCCCAGTGGTGCCTTTATTCTTCTAATTGGATGAGCAATTGAAATGTGCATCTTTTTCCTAATAAAGAATGAAATATCTGAATCAAAAGTAGATGTTTGTATAATCCCAACTTTATCTCAACCTTGGAATTTTCAGCAATAATTAATTTCTGAATATTGTTTACATTTATTTGTTTGTTTTGTTCATAAAACGTTGAATATAATGGAAACCGCTGATGCGATCAGAGAGGTGAAAGTCCTGAGTTAAAATTACTGTTTTGTCTGACAAACGGTCAAAAAACACAAAATCCACTTAAAATATAACTAACAATGCTCACTGCCAACAGTGAAATACAAAAGGAATATTATTTGGTAGCTTACAGTTGTGTGTGTGTGTGTGTGTGTGTGTGTGTGTGTGTGTGTGTGTGTGTGTGTGTGTGTGTGTGTGTGTGTGTGTGTTTGTGTGTGTCCTTTATTCTTTCACATTATTCCTCTGAGGCCATCTCTTTTAAAGTGCGGTCAATTCTACTCAACATTGCCTAATTAAATTTGACAAAAGAAGAAGATGAGCAGTTGGAACACGATTCTGTACGTAGTGTGTTGTTTTGTGTAAAAATCACCTTGGGGGCAGTTCAACCAGCACATTGTGCCCTCTCTTTTCAGCAGTGTGTGTAGTTAGAGAGATGAAGGATTATCATATGTTCCTGAGCCACCACCTGGACAGTTGTTACTGCATCTCACTGTATGCTTTTCATCTCTCCTCTAGATTGTTTTAACCATCATTGTGTGTGTGTGTGTGTGTGTGTGTGTGTGTGTGTGTGTGTGTTTGTGTGTGTAGTTGATAGACCCATTTGAGTCCAGTGATCCCAGTCGTTGGCCAGATGAAAACACCAGACAGCAGCTGATTAAAGAATGCAGAAAGAGCTCTGCAGGACCTTTTTTACTGGTAAATAAATCCTTAGTATCGGAGTATACAGTAATACAGCACAGCTCAGGTTTTACTAGAGCATCATAGTGTTCAAAAAATGAAAAAGAATTTAATTAAATCTTAGTTTGAGTAATAGAGAGTGACCAGCCCAGTTGCTAATCAGTCCCTGTTGAGCTTTATAAACCCATTAACACCAATACAAGTGTGAACTAAAAAGTACTGAACACATCTCATGCTGCTGTACCTTCTGTGTCCACATGGCTGTGCTGCAGGCTCTGATAGGACATGAGTATGGCACAGCCAGTCTGCCCTCCCAGGTGGAGGTGTCAGAGTACCAGCTGCTGCTGCAGGAGAGCCAGCGGGTGGGCGTCAGCACCCAGGAGCTGGAGAGAGTGTATCAGAGGGACGAAAACACCATCCCTCCCTCCTACTGCCTGAGACCTCCACACCCCTGCTGTCCTCAGGTGATCACACTGAACCTCAGAAATATCATATATCATCTATTGTCTTCATTCCTTCAAATTCAATTATGATGATTACGATTCTCTTGTTAAGCAAACAGGAGTAGGTTTGTCCAAATGCAGCTGCTAATTAAATGTGAAAACAAATTATGATTAGTGCCCTCTTCTTGAACAATAAGAAAAATCCCCTACACAAATAAAGCTCTAACCACAATAAACCATATGAGGCATTTAGAAATATAAGACTGTAGTGCCGTTTTCTTAAAGGTATCTAATTGTTTGTTGTTCAGCAGGCAGAGGTTAAGGACGAAGAGGCGATGAGGATGAAGGCTAAAAAAGAAGAGCTGAGGAAGATGCTTCAGACCACTGTGAGTCTGTGTGTCCACAACAGTGTTATGAGCCCAGAGAGAGCCCATAGCTACTACAGATCAGGTGAGATATATGTGTGTGTGTGTGTGTGTGTGTGTGTGTGTGTGTAGGGTTGAAGTATAATTTGATGTGTGCTTTGCTGCTTCTCTCCAGCCCTCGATGCAGATCTGCGATTTGCTCTGGACAGCAGTCCTGATAATGACATCATCAGACGTGGCCTTGTTTATGTCCACAAGGTCATCAACGCAAAACGAGAGAGACAGATGAAGTCACACCTTCAGTCACAGTCAGAGGTACATATATCATAATCATAGAAATAAAATGGTGATCTCAATACACCCCACTTTTACCCTCATCGGTCAATTTTTGACAAAAGTACAATTTTCAAGTTCATATTCTTTTTTTTCCTCTCCTGGTTTTCTTAGTTTTAGAAGGAAAACATAGTTGTCATAGATGAACATGTGGGCACGTTTGCCTTTGAGAAACCAAATATTTAGTTTTGTTTTCACAAAAAGAGCAAGTGGGGCTTGCATGAATCAGAAATGGTCAAAGCAAGTTTACGTGTTAACTTAAAGCTAATAAATCACCTCTGCAACTTACTATAAACATCCAAGACAGATGAATTTTGATTGAAGTAAAGGTGATTTAAGCATAATGTGAGTCATGCCTCCATCAATGTGGGGAATTTGCTAAATGAGTGCTCTCTTCCCCCTTTTTTTAAAGGTTTATCTTAACTTATCTTAAGTTTAGTATTAGTTCCTGACCGATACATGTGATCTGTGTTAACAGAAGCATAGAGATGTGTTTGAAATACTGTATCTCCGACATAGGTTTTATAAATGAAGGTTCATTTTTGTAGTATAGTAGAAATAACTAAATATGAAACACACATGCAGATTGCATCAAAAGTGCCACAGAAAGTGATCAAAATACTCCCCCCCCCCCCTTTTCCTGTATTTTTAGGCTGCTACCTCTGACCTAGGGACGACGCCCACTGATGGACAATTATTATCAGAGCTTTGTGACAACTTCCTTCCTGGTCTCATCTCTTCCTCCCAGCTTCTAGTCAGCCACAGAGTGTGACCGTCGGCTTGGTTACACGACAGCCAGGAGGCAGGTCTATGCCGAGTCTCTGTGCCGGCAGGTGTACACTGACCTTGTGGGGATGATTGACAGCTTGAGCATCTTAGAATGCGATGAAGGCTCTCAGCTCGCTGATGCTTTGGCCAGAGAGCAGGCAGAGCAGGAGGAGCTGTGTGACGTCTTGTCCCGACTTTATGACATCATTCGGCCAGAGGAGAAACAGGTCAGGATGAAGCCGTTTTTCTGGATGGTTTCTAAACACACAAAAAAAAATTAAATGTTTTATTTTTAACATGGCAGTGTGAAGGATTAGGTTGATGTTTGTTGTGTGGCACACACTGATTAATGGATAATTACATTCAGTACTTTACAATTTAGTGGCTGACTTTTTTTACCAATTCAAGGTAACTTTGTGGATATTTTCTGATCTATTTTCTCTGTGTTGTGACATGCTCATAGAGCCAAACATGTAAGGTGCAACATTGCATCACTAGAGCTTCCTTTTTCATTTGCTGTAGGTCAGAGCCTATGTGGAGCAGAGCGAGCAACAGTGCCCACTAGTGGTGACAGGAGGACCATGCACAGGAAAGACAGTTCTGCTGGCACACTGTGCTCAGCAGGTAAGTGGACTAAAGTGAAATGTGAAACTCATTGTAATTTCGGTCCGTTTTATTCCTAAATTGAATATATCTTTTTAGCTTGAAGCACTTAAAAAATGCAAAACAATTATAATTAATCAATTAGTTAGTGATTGCAACATTTGTTTTTTTTTTATAATCAAATTAATTTATTGTTTAAGTCATTTTTGTTTAAAGCAAAAATGTCCTTAATTCACCAGTGGTTCTAGCCTCTCAAAAATAAATGTTTTCTGGTTTTCTGAGTACTGTAGTTGGGTTTTAGAAGAACAAAAGAGACATTTGAATGCATGCCATTGGGTCCTGGGAACACTTTTTATAGACCAAACAATTAATAGATTAATCTGTAAATAATCGTCACATTCCTTGATAATGACAATAATCGTTAGTTGCAACCCTGCATAAAAATACTTTTACGTTTTTGGTTTCCTGGCATCTTTATCAAGATAAATTACCCATGTAACCAAATCTTAGATTCCAAGAAGGATAAATAAAAGCCAACAAGACATTTACATTGTAAGACATGGTCTTGATAACAATGTGAAGAAGTGTTCTGTCTCTCTGTCTCTCTCCACAGATAAAGTCTTGGCTACCAGACTGTGATCCTGTAGTGATCACTTATTTTTGCAACCTGTCAATTGACCCTTCCCCAAGGCACCTGTTGTCGAGCCTGTGTTCTCAAATTGCCGGTAGATATCACAGTGAATATTCCTCTGAGCAGAATCCCAGAGAGCTGGACGATCCTAGCTGTAGCCCGACAGCCAACATGTGTCTGTCCAAGCTTAAAGAGCGTCTCTCATCCCTCCTCTCCTTCATGCCTTCCACTGAACAACCTCTGGTTCTAATCCTCGATGGCCTGGATCACATCGGAAACAACTTTGGACCTCACATCATGGAGGGCCTCCCGTCCCCGCTTCCTCCCAGCGTCAAACTCATCCTCGCAGTCTCCTCCAAACGGACACAAGTCCTGCAAGCCATCAACCCACAAAGAGGTCCACATCAGTGTGTGTCAGAGGGCAGGGAGAAGGAGTCAGGATATGTGTGTGTTCAGCTGGGATTGGTGGACAGGAAACAGTGTGTGAAGATGTTGGCGTCACTGCTGAGCAATTCAGGGAGGAGAGTGACATCAGGACAACAGGCACTGGTGAACCAGGCGCTCACTTCCTGTTGTCTGACTCTCTACGCTCGACTCCTGCACCTACACATCTCGCTCTGGCACTCTGGTACGACTAACTACAGTTAACGGACAGACAGATTCACTCTGAGGTCCCTTGAGGATGGGCCAAGGGTCCTGAAAGATTTATTTCCATTTTTATTTTTGACTGTACATTGTTAATCATGTTTTATTGTATAAAAAATTGTTAACATTTGCATTAACTACAATTTTCATGTGACATTTTCAAATGCATTAAAAAGGATTGGAAGATATGCAGTTAAGTGCAAAAAACACTTTCTGTCACTCAACTTTTTCAGCCATCAGAAATAACAACTGTTTGATATTTAATGATAGATATATAACAGAGCTCAAAGAAATACTAATACATTTCAGGCTTCAACCCAGTCTGGTTACATCATATTTCTCACCTTCTGTCCCCTTTTCTTCTCTCCTCATCAGATTCAGATGTGACTGAGTCGTCTCTTCCTGACAGCGTCCATTCATCCATTTCTGCGCTGCTAGATCACCTCGAGCAGAAACATGGCTCCTCTATCGTGGCTCGTGCCGTCTCCTACCTCACCCTCTCCAGGACCGGGCTCACCGAGGCTGAGCTCGCCGATCTGCTATCCAGTGATCAAAAGGTGCTGACTGAGTACGTTCAGCAGGTAGAGAGCCCTTCCTCCAAAATGAGAGTCCCGCAAATCGACGTGGAGAGACTTCTGTTGGATTTGAGGAGGTTTCTCATTAGGAGGACAGTTGCAGGGTCACATGTTTTGTTCTGGGTGAGCAGGCATTTCAAGCTGGTGGTGGCTAAGAGGTGTCTAGGCACTCATGAGGTGAGGAGGGAGATTCATTCGGTGATGGCGGACTATTTCAGTGGCGGATTGTCTTGTGAAGTTGCAAAACCACTTCTTCTGAAGCAGAAATTTGGACCAAATAAGGACACCACCCAAATGGAAATACACATAGACAGGCAGACATCCAGCCAGCCATTTGTCTTCGCCTCTTCTTTCAACGAGGTTGGCCGAGTGAACTTGAGGAAGGTCATAGAATTGCCGCATCACTTGCAAGGGAGTGACAAATGGGAGGAGTTAGAGCATGGGCTATTAATGTCTTTGAGGTTTCACCAGGCCATGGTTCAAGCAGGACTCCTGGAAGATTTGGTAACCATGTTGGAAGGTGAGGAGTGGTCATCCTACTTCTGTTTGTCAAGGGAAAGAGCAGTCCTAGCAAGCATATTGAAGTCTTGTGCTTGCTTACTGCAGAGCTCCCCACTGCAGCTGCCCTCAGTGATGGAGACAAGCCTCCTGCCTTATCTGGAGGTATTTCCTGCACTCGAAGGTTATGCCAGAGAGATCAGACAGGAGAGGAGGAAAAGAGGAAGCGGTTTAGAAGTGGCGCTTTGCCCTGCTCCCTCCTCTGTTCCCTCCATTCAGTATTTAAAGTGTGTTGCCAAAACTAGGGACGTCTCTGTTAGAGAAGCAGCAGGGACAGAGTGTGGGATTGTAGCAGAGATCATGGATGATGGCATGGCTTGGATTTGGAAAGGCTCTGGATGTGATGTAGTCAAACTATCACTGAGCTGTGAGCAGAAGGAGCTGAAGTTTGCAGGAGTGAAGAGCAGCTGTCAATTCATGCTGCTTTCCACACAATGCAACCAGATTTTCTTATGGGATGTGACCGACCCAGAAATGTTTCTGCAGGTTAAGGACTCTTTGAAAACAGAGTTAAGCCAAAAAACATTAAACGAAGTTGAGGGGTTCGTTGCATATCAGAAACTTTTACTCATGTGGTGGAAAGATGAGAATTTTGTGAGTGTGTTTGACGTCTCCAGTGAGATCTTGACTCATTTCCAGTGTCAGAGTTGCGTGACCTGTGTGGTTTGCTCCTCTAATGGCGTTTACATGTACTGCGGGCAGATGGACGGCACAGTGTCCATATTTGACACCAACACCGGCAGCCTCCTGGCCACTTGTTCAAACTCAAACCACAATGCGGTCACATCAATGATCCTGTGTGAAGAGAAGTGGGAAATGGCATGTGTTGACAGGACAGGGAGTGTAACCCTTTGGGATGTGGCAGCCAAAGGAAACTCACCAAGACTTGTCACAGAAAGATTTACGGGGGTCAAATCTAATAACATCCTCAATGTAGATTACTCACATGAAATTGACACTTTATTGGTGTGTCAATCTCACCAGGTTGCACTGTGGGATATGTGTGACTGGGAGCTGTGGGACCAGTTCTTGGCTCCGCAGGGGAGGGCCTTCACTCAAGCTGTCCTCTCTAAGGATGGCCACTTTTTCCTGGCATTGTTAGACACCTGTCCCCTTGTCTTGGTTTGGAAGGTCAGTACAGGAGACTGTGTTCTATCCTTAGAAATAAACAAGCAGCCACATAAACTCCTCAAAATGGCCTCAGATATTGTTTGTGTCGCTCATGACGGCTGCCTGACAGTATGGGACTCTGGGATGATAGATGCTGCAGGACCAGCTCCGAAAATGGGGTGTGGAGTGACAGAAGTGGTGGTTGAACGAACAGGGTTCTACACCTCTGATGGGTCAGAGACAGTGTGGAGATGGAGATTAGAAACAGGACTTCCATATGCTAACTTCCTACACGACGGTCCTGTGGAAAAACTGCGTCTTTCTCCGGATAACATCCACCTTGTAACACTCTCAGCAGGGGAAATATACATTTGGCAGACAGAGCCAGGTCAGAACATCCTGCGTATGAGAGGCAGCAGAGCGTCAGACGTCCTGATCACGCCGAACAGTAACTTTGGGGTGAGTATTTCTGAACGAGGGATGTCTCGGGTTTGGAAGCTGGCACACGGGAGCATTGTGTGCAGCATACACCCGTACCTGTCTGACGCCCAGGTGTCGCCTGAGAGCACCTTCCTTATTGGCCGTCGCCATGGAGACCTGTTAGCTGCCAGTCTGTGGTCAGGCTTGATCAGCAAGCGTTTCTCCTGCGTGGAAAGCTCGGAGCATGTTGTTGCTTTCCGCACACTTTCAGAGCACCCAGACTTTGTGGTGGTGATGGCCTCCTCAGGGGCGGTGTACACCTGGAAACTAGCAGAGGAGACGCTGTGCAGGCACTTCCAGCTGCCTTATAGGTTTCACTGTCAGCCACAAGACTTCCAAATGTCCTCTGATGGGAGCTACACCCTGCTGTCCACTGATAATGAAGCCATCCACCTCTTGGACTTATCTCAGGTCAGACTGTGCTCATTCAAGGCTGAGGGTCCTGTCATTAAAGCTTGTTTGGATAAAACTGGACACTATGCTGCCTACATTTTCCGCCCTACCACCACCCTGGAGAAAAACTGCGCCTGTTACCTGCACACAAGGCCCGTCCTCAGAGTTTTACGACTCGCAGACGGGGAAAGAATAGGAAGTGTGTTTCTGGCTAAGAATCCGTTGACCCTGGTTATGTGTGAGCGGCAGTGTGTGTTTGTGGGCTTTGAGGACGGTTCTGTGGGCGTGTATTCAATTGTAGATGACACCATCAAAGGGGAGGAGTTGGTCAGGGGCAGAGAGAAGTTAAATGGTCAGATGAAGCGCTGCCCTTTTGACAGAGCATTCACCTGGTTACCACTAGCAACCCCCAATATCACATGGCCTTAAAAAGATTATATAAGCTGTTGTTGGACTGTGCTTCTAAAATACATGTATATGTATGATAAATGTGATAGCACAGAAAGTGATTGTATGCACACGTGTATACTGTATGTATATATTGAAGTAAATACAAATACTGTATACATTTGTTCTACACTCCTGGGGAAGCTGCAGCACCATCTGTTTCATTTCCAGCTGTTCTGAGTCCATCATGGTGAGCTCACTGCAGAAAAACCAACCCAGCAATTGAGTTTCATTTCTGTGAAAGCAAAACCTATGACTGATCAGTTTGAGCCATATAGCCTGCATGTGTTGTTAACACAGAGATCATTGTTACACATGTATTTGTAATAATAAAATAATTTGTCATAAACACACTGCCTATATCTCTGTTTCTACATCACATTTACTGCAAGAAATACTGTCCCATTGCCAGAAATGACAGATATGAAAATAGCGTACTGTCTTTAAATGGTAAAAAAAACAACAACAACGAAATGTTGGCCTTTTATTAAATAAATACAATATTAGGCCTACATGATTTTGTTCATTTTGATCAGTTCACTCTTATTATTATCTTATTGCAGATATATTAAGTTAAGTACTTGATAAGTTGCAATTTACGGCATAAGATTAAGTAACATATTTCGGTCGTACAGGTTAAACTTAAAACATCGAAAGGGACTTTTGAAAGATAGTAGAACTCTTGAAGCGCCTTGCTCTCATGATGCCTTCCTTACCTCTTGGTAACCTCGTAATTTAGAACATTTCGATCGTGCATCCTATTGGTTGTGCATTGCTTGCTTTTTGTCGAAAGTAAATGACAAATTGTACCCAGTTACAGACTTAGTTATCATGTTAGACATTTTAGGTAGATCATGTACTCAATATACTACACCCGCCATAAAAACGGTCCGCAGAAAGAGTGGTTCAAGTGCAAATTTCCGATTGTGATATTCTTCTGATACCTCCGACAGCATTTGAAGGCAGCATCAGTTGAAATAAAATGCCACCACCACAGATGCTGTAAACACATCAGATGAGTGCAGGTGGAGACATGGTGCAGCTGTACTGTTGGGGAGACAGCTCCAGTGGACAGTTCGGTCCACAGAAAGTCCTGAGTCCGGCGTCCTGGACTGTCCCCGGGGCTATAACCAACATCTGCTGCGGAGACCAGCACACTTTATTCCTCACCAGGGATGGAGGCGTTTTATCATGTGGACACAACTCACATGGACAACTTGGACGAAAGAAACGTAAAGAGGGGAAGACAGCACCAGGTAGGCAAAGGAATAGGCTAGTCGACATAGTTTTTATCTCATGACGTTTAATTGAACGCAGGCTGTTTGATTTCTT
Source organism: Sander lucioperca (assembly GCF_008315115.2). Lineage (NCBI taxonomy): Eukaryota > Metazoa > Chordata > Actinopteri > Perciformes > Percidae > Sander > Sander lucioperca. The sequence goes on along the minus strand of NC_050177.1, from coordinate 26,134,818 downwards.
CACGAGTCTGTCAAGACAATTTCATTTAAGGAGTCAACTTTATCTTGTTTACTGATAGCCTTATTAGTTTATGGCATCCATCGAAAGCTTTGAATCACGTATTACGTAGGCTAAAAACCGAGCTAAGTTTCAGTTTCGTTTCCCTCTTGTCATTGAAGGCAACGAAAGTTAACTTTACTTTATTATGCGTTGAGTTCAAGTGAAGGTGGGAAGGTTGGTCATTTAGGTCAGTGGTGCATTCACGGTTTGGCTATATGGTCAATGTGGGGGTACATGTAGAAGTGATGCCTCACTCGGTAGCTAAACCAGAGAGCTCAACACACAGGCTGAAAAGAGGAGCAGCAGCAGTGCAGTACAACAGAAATATGATGTTTTTTGAAAGTTAAACCATGTAAACCTATTCTGGTACAACCTCTAAATAAAATTATGAACCTGAAAATGAGCATAATATGAGCACTTTAAGTAAAAGTAAAAATATTATGTTGGGTTGTTTAATCTATAACAATACAGCTTGTGTTGATCTTTTGTTTTGATGTGAAATATTCATGTGAAAAGTAGGCTAACTATAAACTAGCTGTCAAATACATTTAGTTTAGTGGAAGTATAAAGCTGCATACAATGAAAATACTCAAGTACAGTACAAGTTTCTCAAAACTGACATTAACAAAAACATTATTTGAGTAAGGTACTCAGGTATTTTACACCACTTTAAATAATTACTTGTGCTGTGCTTAGGTTTGCCTCTGTATTTGTGTGTGTGTGTGTGTGTGTGTTTGTGATTCTCTTGTCTGTCATCCTGTGTAAGGTCGTGTGGAGGGCCTGGGTGATGTGGTGTCGATAGCTTGTGGTCAGGACCACTGTCTGGCTGTCTGTGCATCTGGACAGGTGTTCTCCTGGGGGGCAGGAGAGGACGGACAGCGAGGCATTTTACCACGTCTACTGTGCAACAGACCAAGGCAAGATCTTCGTCTATGGAATATACATATGAAATTCATACTTACCACTGAAAGTCAGCAAAGCTTATTTCTTAGCTTATTATTGTTTCATTGACATGCAGTCAGGTGCCGATACCACTGCAACTACCAGTGATTCAAGTTGCTTGTGGAAACTCCCACTCCCTGGCACTGACTAAAGGTAAACCAATAAAGACACTGATTACATCTTTTTGTGTTTATATGGAACACTGCCAACTCTAGTTTCACAGATTGTAATGTTTAATTCTGTTTAATGTAGTAATGATATGTGCCAAATCCAGTTTTACCATCCCTGCAGACACGATAAAGTGCAAAGTAAATGTTCTTTAACATAGTAGGAGCTTCAAGAAGACACAGCTGCAAATAAATAGCTGGCAAATAGAGTATATTTAAGAAACAGTCAATTTATATTCCACCATTTTCGCACTGATCTAGCTAATGCAGAAGGATACAACCCCCTTATGAATACCACTTGTGTTATATGGGAAAACTAGTATGTTGAATAAGAAATATTTGCTGATTATTACATTAGATAGATCTAAAGAAAAACATATGTTTGAAATCATCTTCTGAAAATGCATATAGTACTCTTTTTTTTCTCCACTTTACAGGAGGCGATGTCTTCTCGTGGGGTTTGAACAGTCATGGTCAGTTGGGCCTAGGGAAGGAGGTGCCACGGCAGCATACACCCGTCCTGGTGTGCGCTCTGACCGGCGTCGCGGTGACTCAGGTTTCAGCCGGAGCCAGCCACTCTCTGTTCCTCACACTCCCAGGCCTGGTGTACTGCTGTGGGGCCAATAAATATGGCCAGCTGGGAGTCAACAGGGTGGATGAGAATGGTACAAATACTTTACTCTACTCAGTCACAAACTCACTTGCTCACATTTTAAAAGCAGCATATTGTCTATGCAAGTGGAGTTCATTGGTCGTTGTCAGACCAATTCTACACATGTCAATCTGCACCACCTACAGGCGAAGAGAGTAACAGCTGCTGCCATTTTAATACTTGCTTTGGCTACATTGAACACGTGACATATGCGGACCGTTGTGGATGCAAATGCAACGCAGAATGTATCTTTCTATTGGCTACACCTGCAGCACGTCTGTGTGTGTCACAGGCAAAGCAAGACAGTAAGCTTTCGTTTTGCGATTGTGTGGGATTGTTTCTTCAGTTTTTGGACGTGGCACAGTGCTGTGAAACTTGAACCTTTTTACTGAGTTTGTGTAATATGGGTAAGTTAAAAATAATAATAATAGAAACTCTCAAAACCAAACTGCCAATACGCTCATTTGCAGTCATTAGAGCTGCAGTGGGTAGAATGCAAAAAAAAGTTGAGTGAGACCTCTTCCTGCAGCTCTCCCTCTCACCTCTCTGTTGCGCGGGCAATGCATGTGCAGAACAGCCAAGAGGATCTCTCTCTCTCTCTCTCTCTCTCTCTCTCTCTCTCTCTCTCTCTCTCTCTCTCTCTCTCTCTGAAATGACGTGTGATTGGTCGAAGTCTCCCGTCACAGCTAGATTATCTAAAGCCTGAAAACAGAGCCAAGAGGATGTGCAGAAGTCTAGTTTTCTCTCTGACCACTTAAATTACAATATGCTGATAAGATATAATGATAAGATTATTATGAGATTTTTGCCCAACGACACCAAAAATAAAGTGCCTACCACAGCGTTAAAGGTGCCCTAAGTGATGTCACGCATTTTTTAAGCTACAACATTTTTTGTTACATACAGCAAACATCTCCTCACTATCCGCGAGCTGCCTGTCCCCTGAACACACTGTAAAAAAAAAAAAAAAACACAGTCTATGTAGACAGCCCAGGCTCCACAAACCACAACAAAAACAAACTGCGCCAACCTGCACCACGAAACATAACAGTGTTCCAGCCAATAACCGACACAAAGGATTAGGGGGTGGGGGTTGGGGGGTTAGTGTGCAGAAGGGATGGGGAGGGGACGGGATGAAAAGGAGGGAGGGGCAAGCTAGCCTCCGTTTTGTTTGACAATACTTCGAACGTCAACAAGAAGTGACATCACCCAACATTGCTTAGAGCGCCTTTTAAGAAAAAGAAAGAAAGACATGAACCCATTTCCCAAGAAATTTCAGAAGAGCGGAAAGTGTTAAGTGTGGGGCTATTAACCCATCAACATCCTGATTATATTTCTTTTAATTGATCAGAGCTCATTATATGTATCATCATTTTGAAATAAGCACATTTTTCCATTTAATAACATCTTTAACAGGCAGGTTCAACATCTGTATGGTACCTGCCCTCAGACCACTGGGTGTCCGCTTCATAAGCTGTGGAGAGGCACACTCTGCTGTGTTAACAAAGGTAAACAATCTTCTGCCTTATCCCAATCATTAACTATCACATGTGAAGATAATTACAGTCTAAGACGTTGCTTCTTATAATCTTGTGTGACGCTGTGATTTTTAGGATGGCAAGGTTTTCACTTTTGGAGAGGGAAGCCACGGTCAGCTGGGTCACAACTCCTCTGCTAATGAAGTGAGACCCAGGCTGGTTGACGGTCTGGACGGACCCGCCTCACAGATTTCATGTGGCAGGTAAAAAAAACTAGGAGGGTGCTTATATGAAACACTGAAACTTTGTTTTAGTTAAAGGAAGGCTTTCTTAGTTTTCGCATCATAAAATCATACTTACAACTTAAGATGCCTAATTTAAGTACTTTATTACTTTATGATATACTTTAACATTATGTTTAGTTCATCATGTTTCTCATTAAATTTACAATTGCTTCTTGTCTCCCAGATGTCACACTCTAGTTTTGTGCTCCTCTGGCCAGCTGTGGGCTTTTGGCAATGGGGCCAAAGGACAAATTGGGACTGGACGACAAGAGGACAGTAAGACTCCCACTCTGGTACAACTTCCATGGACCGCTGACGGTGCAGCAGCCATACCCAAGGGTATGTATGTATGGGTAGTGTGGTGTTTAGTAGATTTTAATGAGGCATATGGAGTGGATCTGTCTTTAATCTTTCTAACATTTCTCTCTTATACTTATATTATAATTATCTTATTATTACACTTATAATTATCCCAGGAGATGCATGTTAGACAGTAACGTGGCTGCCAAAGACTATGAGATAAAGTTTTGAGTTAAAGATGGTCCTTATTCTTGGACAGTCCCTATAAATGTTGCATATTCAGTTAACGAACATTTGAGTAATATATTGATTTGACTTGTGTTCTCTGAAAGTAGAAGATGGTGTAAAACTAGCAGATTTAAATTACATTTGTACATGTGTTTTTTTTTTGTTTAAGCAGACTTAAAAATATCAGCTGGGTGGAATACAAACTTCACTTACACTTCACCTACACAGGTAATGTGTCCACCTGTTTAAAGACTCATTGTTCTTATAGACTTTCACAGAACGATACCCATATTTTTTAAAGTAAGCACATTGGTGTAAATTGGTTTACCTGGATTTAATGTCCACTAGAGTCAAAATTGTTCAGAATAATTTAAAGTTCAAATTACTATTTTGTCACGTTCATTAATCTGGCTGGCTTTAAAGGTGCTAGGTAAGACTTATAAAACTAACTTTCTGTCATATTTGCTGAAACTGACCCTATGTTCGAGTAGAACTACATGAAGCAGGTAATTTAAAGAAAAATCCGGCTCCTCTGGCACCACCTACAGCCTGTAGTGTGATTTGCAAAAATCCACAGCTCCCTGTTCAGATGCACCAATCAGGGCCAGGGGGGGGGTGTCTAACTGTGTGTCAATCACTGCTTATGCACACGCATTCATTCTCCCTTGTGGGGGGAGGGGCTTAGGAGACCATTTTGGGCTTTAGCAGAAAGGAGGGGGGAGGGACTGAGAAGTTGTCGTTGTTTAAATTGTTTGGCTAAATCCTGGATTTTCGCAATCCTACCTACAGCACCTTTTAAAGTTAAATCTAATGTCTGTCTTTTAAGAGCCTGGACCGAGGACAGATAACTGGGCGGCTTGATGAGACAAGACTGAAAAAATGGCTGTCAATGAAACATGGCAACGCAGAGGCAAAGAGGTCCTTTTTCATGAATGTATTTATGGTTGTAACTGTGTAAATGTACATATGAAATATCAGTCTCATACGCAGCAACTACAGTGTTTGTAAGGCTGCCTCTTTGTTTATTCAACAGAGAAATATCTTTGATCTTTCTGACGAGTTCAAGTCTTGTTGCAAGTTTCACAAAGGCTGAGTGAGTCCTTTTTCGATTGTTTAGTAGCTGAATCAGTTATAATGTTAAGATTATGAGGTGATGCCATTTACTCACATTGGTACCGCCATTTTGTTTTAATGCTTTGCAGTGGGCCTCCATTAGAAGCAGATGCCTTAACTGTGGACCTGGAGGCAGCTAGCCAAGTGTTTGACCAGCTGCTAGCGATACCATGGATCAAACAATCAGTAAAGAACATAAAATAAATCATTCATTCATCACTGAGATTATTTGTTCTGTTACTTGAGACATAAATTAAATGAATGACGAAACTAGTAACATGCAGTCGTGTCCTGGCAGGCTCTCAACCTCTTTTGTGCCCATACATTTTGTACAGTAGCCACTGATTCATTTATCTACAAACAAATGCATGCACTGTGAAAAACGCCACGTGATCTCATTGATTTTTTTCCATGCAGGTAAACCTTAAAGTCCTGATTGAGTTGCTTTACGCTTCAAAAACTGCCCTAAAATCACCAGAGGTCCTCCTGATTCTGCTGACCTGTCCCCTTCTCCAAGAGGAATCTAATGTCATGAACGTGGTGTTGCCGTTGGCTGTCATCATTGCAGATCAGAATGAGAAGACTCTAAGTAAACAACCACTGCAAACTTTTTGTCACATCACATGACATGTACTGATCCTAGAGCTTAATGTGCATTATTGATAACTATCACACAATTAGACATTACATTGACTATGGCCTTGCAAAATACCTGATCAAAAGTTTATATTTCCCTCAATGTGCTAAATACTTTTCACAGAACCTATTCCAACCACAATTTTTTTATGTACTGGATACAACTATAATAATAATAATAATAATAATAATAATAATAATAATAATAATAATAATAATAATAATAATAACTTTATTTGTATAGCACCTTTAAAAACAACAGCTTACAAAGTGCTTTAACAGAAGGAACAAAAGCATAAACAAAACATAAATATACACAGCACATCAATACACATACCTAGATGTATAACTATACACAGTCATTATTAGATAAAACAGTTCTGCTCTTTAATAACTTGAGAAAATATTCACTTGATATGTGACGTATAAGTCAACAGTGAATATATGGTGTTTTTTTTGTTCTGTAGGACGCTGGTGGTCTTCCCTGACACCCTCCATACTAATGAAGCACATCTTGGTGTTCAGAAAGGCCCTGGCCTTCATGCTAAGAAATGGCCTCTTGACAACTCATAACCCAGGAGTCAAATACCTGCTGGAAGTCCTCAAGCTACTCTACAAAGTCAGTGCTGTTTTTAATTTTTTATTTCAATCATCGGTGGGTTTAGTGTAAGATCTATTGTGCTTTATGAATTTGGGATCAAAGATGAAAGGCAATCATTTATCCTTGGAATAGGCTCATAAATACAGATTTTAACCCTGATCCATATTTGCTGCGTATCGACCCAAAGTTCAAGGGACTTTCCTTCCTTCAGCTCATGATCTGCTGTTCCCCCCCTGTGGTCTAAAGACTCGTTAAGATTAGGCAAATTGATCCGCTGAAGTAGGAAAAAGTTATGCAGGTCAACACACTCAGCCTGCAGTTCACTGTGCCTTCCCATTTGATCTAAAAACATGAAAAATAATTAAACCTTAAGTTTGTCTCACTGTGACGACATTTACTGCACGTTGGATGCTATGAATGAAATGCAGAGGAAAATTAACTAAGAGTGTGTGTCTCTACAGAATATCATCTGTTGCGTGTTTGATGGTTATTTCTTTGTTTCAGAACTTACCGAAATAATCAGAAAATAACATTTTAATTCTCTCATTCACTGACTTTCTAACTGCACCGCTACGCTATCTCACTCTCCCAGCTCAGCTCAGTGCTGTGCTCATCTTGCCCGTGGATCTCTCTTTTTTAAAATGAGTCAGGAAGTTGTCCGCAAAGCCTAACTTTACTTTTAATGTTATCAACAAATACAAATGTTCTCCACCGTCATAAAATGGTCATAAATCAATAGACTACTTTCTTGTTATATAAATGTACACGAGTAGCAGCAGCGCTGTGTGTGTTTGACCAATCAGCAACGGTCATCCCTGCAAACCCCACCCGAAGATTCCTGTACTAAAAAACAAAAAACAAAAAAACTCTGATTAGAGTTTTTGGGGTGGTAAAATAACGTTCTCTGACTAATCTAAAAAATAAAATAAAAAACTAATCTGAAAAAATTTAATTAAATTGCTGCTGTAGCACTGAAATTTCCCAATTTGGGATCAATAAAGTATATCTAATCGTATCTATACAGACCTGCAGAAACACTGTGAAACAGAATTAGTTCCTGAAAATGTTCTTAGTTCCGGGGGAAAGTTCCTGCGGTTGAAAAGTGGCTATTTAGATTGAAAATAATCTTTTTTGTGTTTAACTTTTTTTGTATTGTATATTCTTTCACAGGCAAACAAAGCTGGAAAGTCCTACAAAGTCCCACTCAACACCTTTTACGTAGAGGAAATCAGCAGTAGTGTGCTGCCAGTTGCGGACGTCAGTCTTTGGTGGCAATTTTCTAAAGTGGAGGTAAAACCATGTAGTACAGTATGTCCTTTTGTCCTGAATCCTTTTAGTTTCCGGTTGGACTCTTTATTACTAAAAAAATTCTTGTTTTTGGTAAATCATTAATTATTATATATTTTTCCGATAAGGATGACGTCAACACACCCACCATTTTCTGCCGCTACCCATTCCTGTTCACTCTGGTTCAGAAGGTGGCAGTCTTTAACACCTTTGCACAAATAGTGAAGGTACAGTATGTATAAAAGTGGATCATTTGTAAACTTTTTACTGAAAGTCTACTTTAATGCTGCATAATATGTATGGCTGCAATTCTTTTATCTTTTTTATTTGAGCATTTATTTTAATGAATATATGTCATGTACTTAGGACTGGGTATCTTTTTCACTGCCGATACCGGTACCAATACCGCAAATTCAATACCGGTTCTTTTCCCGGTACAAATTTGATAAAATCCATTAAAAAAAAAACAAACAAAAAAAAAAACAAATTAATTACAACATTACATATTACTGTACAAACCTTTTTTTTTTAACCACCTTTACACCTATGTGACACACAGTGGAGTCAAGCCTCTCAAAAAACCACACAACACGACGTGTAATGTTAGACAGCCAATCACCAGCATGATTAGATCTTGATACAAGCATGCTGCATGCTTATTGGCTCACTGATGCTGATGAGATTTCCTACCTGGTATTGAAATTCGGCGTTGAATGACGAGGCATTTTTTGACACTCAATACTATGGAGGCAATTTGGTCAGTGTCTAAAAATCGTAGTTCTGTACCCAGCCCTACACTGTATAATTATATTAAAATTGCTTTCCATCTGTAAGATTTCTTAATAAAGTAGGTTTTTGTACTTTCAGGGAGCGGAATGTCTAGCTTATCAACTAGCTTTGGAGTGTCCTGATGGGTTGTGGACAAATCCCCCAGACTCTGCCCTGGCACCGGTGTTCCAGCTAACTCTGAGACGAACTCACCTGGTGGAGGACACCTTCAGACAGCTCGGTGCAGCCGACCACTGCGCCTTCAAAAGGGAGCTGTTGGTAAACCACCGTCAAATCTTTGCCAGCTTTAGTGTTCTGAAGCAAAATTTTGAAGCTTTTGTCTTCTTATTACTTAATTCCAGAGGAAGTGAAGGGCTACTCCAGCGATTTAGTTTTGCATTGCCATAAAGTTGTGGGACTCACAGAAGACAAAAAAAATGTCGAAATTGTAGCAGACAAAGGCCAATATATTTACAGATTTAGTTCCTGGTATGGGTACACTTCAACAACACTGAATCCTCAGCTTCCCACAATGCCACTTAATAGCATCTTGTCCATTGCCTCATGACTTCCCTTGACTTTATGTGTAAAATCGATTAAGTACACCTTGAACAAAATGTCAAGTATAGTAAAAGAATTTCACACAACAAATATTCCATGACACAACGGCCTGGAAACATGCCAATGCTAATTAGAAAAGTTTATTTTATTGTAATGAGATTAGTTAAATGTAGAATTTTATTGACTAAAGTTTATAATTTGGCCTCTGATTGTAGCAACTAGAGGACTGTGTAAATGTAAGCTGTCAGAATTAGTAATTATACATTTGGAAGTGTCTGCTTGATGAAATCACTTAACAAAACCATGTGTTACAAGCACAGGAAGTCCTGCGTGGATATTTATTATTTTAAGGTGATAGTAATTCAGTTTGTGTTCAAGGACACTTATTAAAAACAGTATAATTCTATCCTTCCTAGGTGCAATTTGTGGACAACAGGAAGGTGATGGATGTCAACAAAAGGGATTTCTTCCTGCATGTGTTTGATGAGCTGCTAGCTCCTGAGTCGTCAATGTTCATGTACAACGAAAACAAGACTCTGGCCTGGTTCCCTCCCAGGGTAAGACCAGATAGTTCAAGAGAAACCTATGTATTAAATACTTGCATATACTAATCCTTTTGTTTTTTTTTAAACATTAAACAAATCTGTTGACTTGATTGAATTGGCTACACAATACTTTTAAAACATTTATGAATGTAATATATAAGTGAGCTGATTACTATAAAATAAAAAAAGGATCAATGTACAATGTACTAACCCTAACCCTACTTTTATCTGATGTCTGATGTTTTACATTTTAGAAGTTAGAGACACATATACTGTACATTTGACCTAATTATCCTGTGAAACGGTTATTAAATGGCACCAAATCCTAATCATGTTTGTCGTCAACCAAATAGCCAAAAGTGGAGGAAAGGACTTACTTCCTTTTTGGCGTTCTGTGTGGCCTGGCTCTCTACAACCACAACATTGTCCACATGCCCTTTCCACTGGTTCTCTTCAAGAAGCTGCTTAGAGTCAAGCCCTCACTGGATGACATGAAGGAGTTTGAACCTGTCATTGGAGAGTAAGATTTGAAAAAATATATTTTTGTTGCGATTTTTGTTGTATTGCTGTTTCAATCTACAGCAATTCTTGATTAAAACGTGCATAACTGCAGAAAGTCATATGGTCTGTTTGGGAGAGATTACATCGAGGTCATAGTTGTGTATATTCGCTGTGTCTTCAGGTCTTGGCGGTGCATGTTGGAGGACTACACTCCTGATGTAGTCGAAAAAATGGAGACTACTTTCACTGTAGGTCTACTAAATCCCAGTCAGAATGACTGGCAGTGTTATTTCATACATGGACTCTGTTGCCTACACATGTTGCTGCAATATTCCAATCTGACTGTAATTGCCATTCATTACAGGGGACCTGGGGTGGTGAGGATGTTGAGCTCGATCCGACAGAAACTGGAAAACTTGTCACAGCGTCGAACAAGTATGTTTATACAGAATTTACAAGAATGGCTGTATGTAAGCATCACAGCAGCACAGATTTGGAGGCTCACAACCTGTAAACATGCATTACATTTCTGTCAGTCTGTTTCTCTAATATCCTCCCAGATATCTTGCAATTTGGGAATGCATACTGTTGAGATAAAACTGTCGTCCAAAAGAGGGCAGTGCGACAATACTTTTCTGCCATTCAAGATTTAGTGTGGAGTTGCTCTATACACTATATATTACTGTATTAAAGGAACATTTATGTAAACAGAGCTTTGCTGTGGTGATGTAAGGGACGATCGCTGGACGATGTCAGCACTCAGTTGAAGCTACTTGTACATTGTATAAAGTTATTTTTCTTAATAGAAAAGAGTTCGTAGACGCCTTTGTCAACTATGCCTTCAACAAATCAGTGGAGGGAGTGTTCGAAGCGTTCAAGAAAGGGTTCTTCAAGGTGTGTGACATGGACGTGGTGGAGTTCTTCCAGCCCGAGGAGTTGCAAGCAGTGACGGTGGGCCAAGAAAACTACGACTGGGAGGTGTTCAAGGAGGTCTGCTGAAAAGAGCTTTTGACTTTTGAATCTTAAAGAGAGTCAGAAATGTAGATTAAATATAGACTTTTTAAAATGAATAACAAATTTAGATATTCTGAATTTTGTATTACCTTGCATTATATCATATATAATTTTAAACAAGAATACAGTATTAAGATGCCGCAAACAAGATTAAAAGATCAGTTTAGACTGTATGTTCCATCACTCCCGACAGTTTGCCAATGCACACCATATGTTTGATGGTCAGAGACTTGGAATTTGAGTCAAGTTATGTTGTGAACTATTTTTAAGACTTTTTTTAAAAATAGTTCCTAGAGGTTTGTGTGTCCAAGTGCTTGTGGGGAAGTCACCCAAAGCTTTAGCTACCAAACAGCAACACATTTCAAATTTGATCTCTTGACTGCAACAATTCAGTGTTTTGACATCGTTTTGGAGTTTCCCACAATCACCCGAACACACTAACAAGAAGAGATTTAAAGTTCCTGCACAAAAAGTGCATCAGTACACAATTTAACTTTAGCCAAACAATGAAAAAGAATGACTTAGTCTTGACTAGTTTGCTGATGGATTATCTTTTTAAAGCAATACTGTAACATAACATACTGTTAGATAGAGTCAGTGTTGGAAGAATGGGGTCACAAGCCACAAAGATTGGGAACCACAGGTTAAATCTTTGACAATGTACTGTATTTAATAAGCTTTTTTATGTAATATCTTAATTTCAAAAGTAGCTAGTAACTATAGTTGTCACATGTCTGCTGTGGAGTAAAAAGTAGACTCTTTCCCTTTTTGTGGAGTAAAAGTGGCATAACAGTGAAATATTCAAGTAAAGTACAAGTACATTAAAATTGAACTTAAGTACAGTAGTATGTAGTAAATGTACTTATTTACTTTCCACAACAGAACACAGTTTATGAAGGAGACTACCATGATCAGCATCCAACCATCGTGACCTTCTGGGAGGTGTTTGAGAAACTGACGGCAGAGGAAAAGAAAAAGTTCCTTCGTAAGTATTATAATTATGCTTATTTTCATTTATCAAGTTTGACTTTACAGTGGAAAGAAGTAGTTTAGTATTCAATAAAATCTTATTTAATCAATTTAAGATGCTGTTTTTGTCGGCAGTGTTCCTCACAGGCTGCGACCGTGTACCCTTCCTGGGTATGGAGAGCATCAAGATGAGAGTTGCCGTCTTGCCCGATGCCACCGAGATCCATTTGCCAGAATCCCTCACCTGCCATTGTCTGCTATTGCTGCCCATCTACCAGAGATACCCAGTCGAGAGGACAATGCAGACCAGGCTTCTTCAGGCTATTAATCACAACAGAGGCTTCTGGAAGGAAGTGGACACTACAGAATGAATGAGTATGTAGTTTGGGGCTTTTTTGTCTCTAGTCTGCCAAATGTAATGCTTTCCTCTTCTATTCATGTCGTAAAGTAAGTTCTAACATGGGATCCATAGTAATATTATGAAGGTATGACTTAACAGCAGCCCATGTGCTGTCATTTAGTAGTTTGAGAAACAGTAATGCATGCATTTGTTTTTTTTATTTTCCTTTGTTGATGGTTGATGTCACCTGCACATGTTAAATGTTGAAGTCTTTTAAGATAATGTTTTTTTTGACAAGGGTCTCATGTCAAATCTTATATTGATGAAGCAGACTGCGCTGCTAGAGTTATTTGTCACAAAGAGTTTTCCACATATTCATTCAGCTTTGGCGAGTCGCTAACAAAAATATGCACAGGTAGGAAAGATTTAAAGGAAAGAAATAAATCGGGACACAACACATCACATACAGGACCCTTAAGTGGATACAAAAATCTTTCTCCACTTCAGTAAATATCAAGTCTGCAGTTGTCAGGCCACTGCCATTGCTTTCAGTGACTGCCACACCTCTGCATAGGTCAACTCTAGTATGTTAACCACACGTGATATGATAACCTCACTTTTTTGACACTTTACTCATGACATTGTAGCATTAAGTACTAATTCTGTTCATGGTATATAAGCTTAAATCTTATGTAAATGTTATGTTTGTGTGACAAAACAAGAAAAGCTATAGTAAAATGTGTGTAAATCAGGACATTTAAGGTACCCTTTGTACCTTAACAACCTACTAAATAAATGTCTTCCTCTTCAATACTGGCTTGCAGTTTATTATGTTTAAAATTAAGTAATTTAATATGTTTTTAATGTTTTTAGTAAACCACAGGCCAACTATCAAAACACAATCTTCTAATATCCGACAGGGCCTGGTTATTTCATTTCCTAGTGGACTGTGTTAAATTGGCATTACCTTTTTAGAAGATACCATTCATGATTTTGTGGTTAATATCCACAAATTAAAAAGTGCAAACATTTAGCTTAAAAACAAAGGTCCATAGAGGAAGGATAAAAAACATATTAGTTCTCAAAGATTCATACCTCCTTTCCCTCCATAACTGGTTGATTGATGTCATTTCCTGTAATATAAATTTAGCTAAAATAGTTTGTGATAAAAGAAATTCACATCTGAGAAAAACAAATTGAGCACATAAAAACAACTCCACTTCAGCAGCTCCATCAGTCAGACTTTATTTATCAGTCGTCATATCATTTCAGTGGCTTGACTCGATAGGTGGCTTACAGCCTACTTTGACAGTCAGAGATGGGATCCATTCATGATTAATCCTGAAATAAATGTTTAAATTACCTGCTACATGTATATAAGGAATGAGTCATTCGTTGTAATTTAAGAAATCCTATTTAAATGAGCACTTTGGCAAAATATTTGGAAGGTTTTATTGGCACCTCAGTTAACGGAGGTTAGTGTTTTAGCATTTATCAATAATCATACATTTCATCTGAGGGAAATGCGAAAAAAAAAATCCAGATTTTTGAATAGTTTCCTGAATTAATTTAAGTGAATGTGAATCCTACCCTGGTTTGAGTCAACATTGGCTACATAAAAAACAGCTGAGGCATGAGATGATTTACAAGCACAAGAAAGTATTTAACGTTAAAATATTTCAAGTATTTCAGAGACTAAAACAATTTTCACAGAACAGACCATCTCTTCCATTCCTTTATTCCATCCGACTTTAAATATGAAAAGCAGTAAATAATTTACTTTGTATTTAAAAGGATATCAAAGTCAACTCAACATTTCACTGTGAGGTCTACGCCCTGATGACGTGGCTTACACACAGTTGATATTTCTATTCAAGAGTTGTCAGGCAGCAAAGAACATGTATCAAAGCACATACAAAAAGATGAAACTGATAAAACAGAGGTGGTACTGCAGCCACACTAACACACCAGTTAGATAACCCTTGTTTCCACATCCGATGATGACAGAACACGTATTTCTCTCAGCCATGAAATAAACATGAGCACCAGGGAAAAGGTCATTCTAGTCAAACATCCAAACCAGTTAAATCACCTTAAAACCTGAATTTGACTACTTTCTCGTCATTAAATGGACGGTTTGTGTGAGGTTAGTTTGCTTTCTTAGTCGGCTCAGAAAATTCACATGAGATATCAGACCAGAGCAACATCTGCAATAATAATTTTTCTATACACAAACATATACATAAATATTCCTAAAAACATAATTAACCAATAATTACAAAGTATAGAAAAACAACTTAAAGCCGTTTGCTCTTGCTACACATTTTTGAAGACATTACATGAAAAAAAAGACAGAAAAAAAAGGCAAAACTAATGACTCGGGGCTGTGCTGTGAGAGAGAAGGCAGTAATGCCTCAGTTCCTCTCCTAATCGTCTTGTAGCATGTGTTGTTTTGCTAGTCTTGTGAGTGTGTACTTTTGTCTTTATGACTGGGAAGTGATGGGATATTTTCCAGACTACTATGGCTGTTGTGTTTCATCAAAGTCCAGCTTCTTTTGTGTGTGTGTGTGTGTGTTTTATCTGATGAGGTGGTAGGTGAGCCAGTACATGAAGATGGGTTGTGCTGCTGCTATAGACATGGTGAGGTACATCCTCAGCTGGTTTTTGGCTCCTCTCACCAGCCTTCCCTCCGCCGCCGCCTCAGATAACAGCTTCAGACGCAGCGTGCGGATCTGAAGAGAGATCCGTTAAAAATATTCTTTAATCAACCATTAAACAAATGACCTGAACGCATGACCTGTGACACGCAATCAAACACCAGCCCTGCCATAGCATCCATCTTTGTGTAGGCCGTAATGTTCAGATTTTGGTGACATTGTGGGAAATGTGTTAAATACATTGTGTCTTTTAGCATTGAGGTCATAGTTAGAAAATAGAAACATGTCTTGATCGGATATAGGGCAGTACAACACCTTTAAAACTATGACCTCAGTGATAAACATAAATCAATCTACACATTTCCTACAATGTCACCAAAAAGTTAACCTTATAAACTTTGTATAGGTAGAAGTTATGACTGTATTGCATTAGATTGCCAAGGTATACCTAATAAAATGGTTACTGTTTGTATAGGTATGTGTGACAAGGGTGGAGATGGGGGTCATAAGGGTATTAGTAGAGTAAAATAGTAAGATGAAGAAATGTGAGAGGGTGTGCAATTACAGCATGGCTTGTCTTGTGTGTATTCATGTCTTAGCTTGACATCAGTTACAGGTATGGGGAAGGCTTTACTTATTTATTTGCATAAGATGTTGAGATGTGTCTGCAGACGGGGGCAGAAAGCTGACCGGAGTACTGCAGAGAGCTATGATGAGGGAAAGCGAGGACAAGGTTGAAGAAAAAATATCCAGAATGCCAAGAAGGGAACACGCTTTCCAGAATATACAGTATATAATTCGATGCAGTGCCAAGGCATTAATATAGTAAGTTTGTGCAGAAGTCATCGGTCCTCAATTATTTGTAAATAGGAAATCTGTCTATTAAAGTGCTCGTATTATGCTCATTTTCAGGTTCATAATTATATTTAGAGGTTGTAACAGAATAGGTTTATGTGGTTTAATTTTCAGAAAACATCATTTTTGTTGTACTTCACATTGCTGCAGCTCCTCTTTTCACCCTGTGTGTTGAACTCTCTGTTTTAGCTACAGAGTGAGGCATCTCACGAGCATTATAACGTGTTACAAAGTGACGCACGTTCGTCACGGAAGTAAAGGCTGGACTACAATAGAGCTGTTTGTGAACAGTGTTTTCTCTGGAAGTCCCTTTGGGGTGGACTTTGGGCTTTTTCACTTTGTAAACCTATAACATGCACAAAAAGATGTATAACACAATAAAGGAAAGGGGAAAAGCCAAAAAGCATAATATGAGCACTTTAAGATCAATAATTTAAACTCTCAAGAGTTAGTAGATGTTGCTACTCACCATAAAGACAAAGATGGCAACACAACACCAAAGCAGAGAGAGATAGTATGCCGGCCTCCCAAATAACAGGCCTGCTACGACCCCTACAATCATCCTGAGGAAATAAGACACACACAGTCAAAGGTAGTCATATCCACAGAGCCTTATAGTGTTACACTAAGAACATTTAAGACATGTTTTGTTCTGAGCATAGTTTAAGGAAAATAAAAAAAAAAAGAATAAACAACAAGAAATACAAGTGATGAGAGTAGGTGAGAGGCAGTAGAGGGTGAGTTGGTGATGAAAATGTGAACATAGAAAGATGCTGTACATACCCAACGTATTTGTAGCCAGAAAAGGCCAGCAGGTCTATGGTCGTGAGGTCAGTATTTACGGTCACAAGATAGAGCGACAGCAGGACCGCCAGGACTTCCATGATCAGCCACACAAACGCTGAGCTGGCCTGAACTCCCAGCAGCTCCGGAGAAAACCTAAAGGGTCACAAAATGATACAGTCTCTATGTATGTATATTGTGAACTCATTACATCAGTGCATCATTACCTTTGATCAAGCTGCAATTAAGTTTTTGTTTTTAAAGGTTCTCTTTGAGCCTTAGTATATATAACCATTCCATATTTAGTACAATTTCAATCCACAATCATTGTTATTATTTTGCAAAAACACAGAAGTTAAATGAGTGCAACACTGTAATTAATCCATCCAGAGGTTGTTTTCGTTGTAAGATGTTGCTGTCCTATTAGCTTACAGAAGTTTTAAGTGTTTTGTGGTTGCTGTTGTTGCTCTGTGGGTATGGTTAGAATGAAGAGCTATCCATAGAATGAAGCCGGCAAAAACTAAGACAATGCCTTGGTGGGAAAAAAAAAAACAAACTAGAATTCACAATAAATTAACATGTGGTTATGTGGGAAGACATAAATAAGTCTGCTACCTAGCTGTTAATGATCATTGCTTATAAAGAATAAGAACAAAATGGAACAAAAAAACAACAACAAATGAACATCAACACAATAGATTACTGCCCAAACTACTTTTCCAAACTGGTATCACGTTGATAAAAACATGTATGTATGTATGTATGTATGTATGTACTTGTTCTGTGTGCCGAGGGCCAGTCCAGCCACCAGGATGTATGTTATGAAGCCCATGGCGGGAATGTAGAGATCCGGGGCGTTCACATCAAAGCGTGGAGCCACAGGAGTGTCCTGCTGGTAGCTCACCTCCCAGTTCTACAACACACACATGATCACACACTTCCTAAGTCCTTACTGACTAAATTTCCAGAGGAAAGCATGTAGTATAGTAGCATCGATTCCTGTGTACTGTTTAGTCTGGATTACTTTTTCAATCAATTTAAACTACAACAGGTATTTTGTCTCAACTCGGAGAATAAGAAAAGCCTCAGAGGCCTACAGAGAAAAAAAATCGACATATTTTCACATGCACAGGATTACCTCTACCTATGCAACATGGCAGACATAACAGAATAACTACTATTTAGCTGGTGTGAGCAGACTTACCTCGTGCATGTAAGGGAATACTAGAAGGCCCAGCTTCTTCCCCACGTACACTGTGTCCACAGCAAAGTAATATTTCAGCTTAGAAATTGGGATGAACCTGTCCAGCTGAAACAAGCAAGCACACAGACAAACACACATGCATTATTCACCCCCTTTTGCATCCTTTCTGGTAAGCAATCATTTAAGGTATTATTAATGACTCTTACATTCTTGTCTACCATTTCCCTTCCCTGGGACGCCAGTGAGCTGCCATATGCCATGGCCAGGTTAGACATGGGGTCTGACAGGATAGACTGGCCAGGAAATCCTGCTGCTTGAGGCCCGGCCTGCTGGTTACTGCCAAAATTACACAAGAAAATGTACCAACTGAAAGAACATAATGGATGTGTCGGCTAAAAAAAACACAAACATAGTCAATTTTTTATTTTTGAGGGCATGATCTGATTGATTGACAAAGGGCGCCTGATTTTTCCTTGATGCAACATAGGACACAAACATACAAAATGCAATAACACAATATGTATTCACAACAGTTTAACATCTAGCCTATCTTCAGTCTGGTCCCCACCTGTACCCCGTCTGTGGTCCAGATGCAGCTCCACTCGTATCCTCAAACAGCTGGCTGCCTTCTGAACCATCCACCAAACTAGTCCTTAGACGCATATTAGGCTCTGGATGAAAAGAGAGAGAGTGGTTTGAGAAACAGATATGTCAAACAAAGCAGTAGATCTACATAGAAACTGTGTAGAAAGTTAGTAATGCAAGCAAATGCAACAGTAGCAAATTACAGGAAATCTGAGAAACCAGCATGCATCAGTTTGTATAACAGTTGGTATTGTAACAACATCATGGTGCGCCTTTGCTGTGGTGCTCACCGGTCGGCCTGATTGTGGAAAACTGAGAATTCAAGCACACAACTGAATAATCGTTTCATTGGTATGTTTGAATCGTCTGAACAGCGTGCTTTGGGGAGGCTCGTTTAAATTTTGGTGATGCACAGATATCTGTTTCGAGATACTCCTTAGGGACTTGAGGTAACGGTAAATCAAATGTATTGGCTAGCCTCATTACTAGCTAATTATCAGACATTCTTCTTTAGGAAGAGTAAAAAAAAACAAGCCCCAAAGTCCAGATTGAAGCTTGGAAACGGAGGTGTCGCTTACAAAAGCACAAACAATGTAGCTTAATATAGCACTACATTTCGCATTAAACAATCTGTAAACACCAAAAAACACCCCACAGTCATTGCACAGACACTTCCACCACACAAAAGAGACACAAGCTTTCGCTACTTATTCCCCTCTATTTAGCTAATGTCTTCCACAATGACAAACGTTAGACGGTGGTGGACTGAAGTTTAACGTTTTGGTGTCTGTGCTTTTACAAGTTATCTAGCTAGCTAACAGTAAGTCGTTAGCCTCAACCGGCTCAAAACAGTGACAGCATCTTTCAGCTCCGTTTACGTTGGATTCCAGAAAGCTAGCAAGTACAAAATGTACACATGCAGCCATTCGCTAATTAGCTAATAACTAAAGGCTGATTTGATCGATACAATCACGTACGTAACTTACGCTGTCTGAATCCACTTTGAGTTGCAGTATAATCCATTTGGACTAACTTGATGGTAGCAGTAGCAGTCAGTTGACCAACTCGACTGAGATACAGTTGCTATAGTTAGCAAAAGCCGCACAGGGAAGTTGGAGTCATTCATAAATTTTACACGGAAGTAAACGCTTTCTTCTTTTTTGATTTAATGACGGGTTACAAATCAACGTGAAAGGTGAATACCGCCACCTACTGGATCGAAGTGTCCTGGGGTCCATCCTGTCATGAGGATACCAAGGTTAAATAAAGCCTCTCTTACCTTGTTTGTCCTTTATCTCCAACAACCTTGTAACGTGTAACTTCACTTTCTACCCATTTCTTCTTAAATGTGTCTCTTTCTACCTTAAACTTTTTACGTCTCATCAGCACATGGTCAACGTTTTCTTTACCACTACAAAACTCACATTTATCTGACACTTTGCTTTTCACAATGGTGTAAATATCTAAGTAAATTTACTCAAGTAGTGTTCTTAAACATTTTTAAATGTGTGGAAAATGGAAATATTCCACTACATTATAGACACAGTACTAGTCTACTATACTATGACTTTTGCGACATGCTAAACTATGACCTATTTATCACTTTTTTCGAAATACTAAACTGTAACTTTATAACTTTTTTTCGACATACTAAACTATGACTTTTTTCGACATAAAATACTTTGACTTTTTAGGCATTTTAGGCCTTTATTTGATTGGACAGTTTTCAATGTACTTTATTAGTTGGCACTGCTCCAACTAGCACCAGCAAGTAGGCACTGCAGACTATGACACTTGGTTTGATCCCCAATGCGGCCTGGCCCTTTTTGTGGGGTGTTGGATGTTCTTCCAGACTTTCCTTGACATAGGCCTACTATACAATGACTTTTTATGTTTTTTTTCCAACATACTATGCTATAACTGTTTTAATTGTACTTTATTTGGAGGCTGGGCCATTTTGTGTGGAAGTTGCATGTTCTTCCAGACTTTCTTTGACGTACTATACTATGAGTTTTTTATGACTTTTTTCAACGTACTATGCTATTACTTTTTATCCCTTTTTTTCGACATACTATACAATGATTATTTTTGACATACTATACTATGACTTTTTCCCACTTTTTTTCGACATACTATACTACGATTTTTTTCGACATACCATACATTGACCTTGTTATCACTTTTTTCGACATACTATACAATGATTATTTTTGACATACTATACTTTGACTTTTTATGACTTTCTCCAACATACTATACTATGACTTTTTTATCACTTTTTTGGACATACTATACTATGAATTTTTATAAGATAAGATAAGCTAAGCCTTTATTGTCTCCTATAGGAGAAATTCATCCTGGCCACTCGAGGGAAACGAAATTGCGACACATCGTGCACAAACACACACCAAACATACAGCCAACCTACATAGAAACATAATCATACATTATCTCATCCAATGCTTCAATGAACATCTAATAAACCTCACACCATACCCCCCTACCTTTCCTCACAATCACAGAAGAACAGAAGAGAACCCACAACACATCCTCCCCCTCGTATTGCACTTAATTTTGATAATGATTGCACATTTCCCGTTAACTTACACTGTGGTCAATAACTTCTGTATTGCACAATGCCCAATTGCATAATAACATATCAAATATAACATAGCATATATATTTATAAAATATTGCACCAGTACCCTATCAGGTATTGCACATCCTATAACCATAATGGTAAGTTACACAAATATTATTTAGTTGTATTAGTCACACATACACATCACTGCAGCCAATACACACACACACACACACACACACACACACACACACACACACACACAAATGAGAATTTATACCTGTTAAGCTTGCAGTTTGGTAACCTGTACCTTCTGCCTGAAGGCATCAGCTCATACTCACTATACAGGATGTGATTTGGGTCGTGGGTGATTTTGAGACCCTGTTTCCTCACCGCCTCCTCAAAGAGCTCCTGAAGAGGAGTTGGTAGCATTACTTATGATTTTTAACATACTATACTATGACTTTTTTAGCACTTTTTTTTTAACATACTATGACTTTTTATGACTTTTTTAGACACACTACACTATGATTTGTTTTCTCGGTATACTGTACTATGACATTTTTATGATTTTTTGACATACTACACTATGATCACTTATTTTGACTTTTTTCTACTTACTATACTATGAATTTTTTCAACATGCTATACTGTGACTTTTTGAGACATGCTATACTATGACTTTATTTTTATAACTTTTTTCAATATAATGTACTATGACTTTTTTTTATCACTTTTTTGGACATACCATACTATGACTTTTTATGACTTTCTTTTCAACATACTATACCATGACTTTTTTTTTCGATATACTGTACTAGGACTTTTTATGATTTTTTTACATACTATTCTATGATTTCTTTTTGTGACAGCTATACAATGACTTTTTTATCACTTTTTTGACATACTATACTATGACTTCTTATGACTTTTTTTCAACATACTTTGCTATGACATTTTATCACTTTTTTTGACATACTATACTATGACTTTTTTCGACATACTATACAATGACTTTTTTCGACATACTTTGCTATGACATTTTATCACTTTTTTCGACGTACTTTACTATGACTTTTGTATCAATTTTCAAAATACTACAATTAGTTTTTTGATATACAAAACTATGACTTTTGTATCATTTTTTTTGGACAAACCATGCTATGACTTTTTTCACTTTTTTTCTCAACGTACTATACTATGACTTTTGACTATGACAATTTTTTAATTTTTTAAGAACGAACATACTATATTTCTTTACCTTTTCATGACTTTTTTTCGACATACTATACTATGACTTTTTTCTGACTTTCTTTGACATACTAAACTAAGACTTTTTTATTAAAACTTTTTTCAACATACTATACTATGTTTTTTTGTGACATGCAATACTATAATTTTTTTATCACTTTTTTGGACAAACCATGCTATGACTTTTTTCACTTTTTTTTCTCAACGTACTATACTATTAAGTTTTTATATTATATATATAATATATATATTATACTATTTTCAAAATACTAAACTATGACGTCTTTTGTCTTTAGTATTGTGAACAAAAAATACAACACCGAACCAGTGGATTTTGAGCTTCACAAATAGCTTAGTGCGATAAGCTGCTAAGGATAAAATGCAGGTTGGAGGTTGAAGGTTCAACTCTGCTAAAACTTTTTTATGATTCTTTTCGACATACTATGCTATGACTTTTTTTTGACATACTACACTATGACTTTTTTATAACTTTCTTTGACATACTAGGCTATACTATGACTTTTTTTAAAATAATCTTTTGTTGACATACTATACTATGACTTTTTTATAATATTTTTTTGTTGACATACTATGCTTTGAATTTTAAAAAAATACTATACTATGACTTTTTTGACATTTTTTGACATACTGTACTATGACTTATTAAAAACTTTTTTGAGATACAATACTTTACCTTTTTATGACATTTGTTTTTGACTTACTATACTGTGACTTTTTTCGACATACTAAACTAAGACTTTAAATTACTTTTTTCGACATACTATACTACGTCTTTCTACGTATTCAGTAATGTGAACAATAAATAAACGCCGAAACAGTACTTTATGAGCTTTACAAATAGCTCAGTGTGATTAAGCAGCTACAGCTAAAATTTAGATTGGAGGTTGAGGGTTCAACACTTCAACATACATTATGTCGAAAAAAGTGTTAAAAAGTCATAGTATAGTATGTTGAAAAAGTCATAGTATAGTATGTCGAAAAAAGTGATGAAAAAGTAATGGTATAGCATGTCGAAAAAAGTGAAAAAAGTCTTAGTATTGTATGTCGAAAAAAGTCATAGTATAGTATGTCGTAAAAGTGATAAAAAAGTAATAGTATATGTGTCAAAAAAGTCATAGTATAAGCATGTCGAAAATAGTAAAAAAAAGTCATAGTATAGCATATCGAAAAATGTGATAAAGTCAGTATAGCATGTTGAAAAATGTGATGAAAAAGTCATAGTAAAGCATATCAAAAATGTGATAAAAAAGTCATAGTATAGCATGTCGAAAAAATTCATAAAAAGCCTTAGTATTGTATGTTGGAAAAAGTCATGTATAGTATGTCGTAAAAGTGATAAAAAAGTAATAGTATAGTGTGTCAAAAAATGTGATACAAAAGTAAAAGTATAGTATGTCAAAAAAATTCATAAAAAGTCTTAGTATTGTATGTCAAAAAAGTCATAGTATAGCATGTCGAAAAATGTGATAAAAAAGTCATAGTATAGCATTTCAAATATTTTTATAAAAAGTCATAGTATAGCATGTTGACAAAAGTGAAAAAAATAATAGTATAGTATGTCGCAAAAAGTAATAGTATAGCATATCGAAAAAAGTCATAAAAAGTCATAGCATAGCTTGTCGAAAAAATGTGATAAAAAAGTCATAGTATAGTATGTCAAAAAAGTCATCGTATAGTATGTCAAAAAATGTGATGAAAAAGTCATAGTATAGCATGTCGAAAAAAGTGATAAAAAGTAATTGTATAGTATGTCGAAAAAAGTCAAAGTATAGCATGTAAAAAATGTGATAAAAAAGTCATAGTATAACATGTCGAAAAATGGTATATAAAAAAATTCATAGTATAGTATATTGAAAAAGTCATCGTATAGTATGTCGAAAAAAGTCAAAGTATAGTTTTTCGTAAAAAGTGATACAAAATTAAAAGTATAGCATGTCGAAAAAAGTGATAAAAAGTCACAGTATAGTATGTCGTAAATGTGATAAAAAAAGTAATGGTATAGTGTGTCAAAAAAGTCATAGTATAGCATGTCGAAAAAAAGGTATATAAAAATTCATAGTATAGTATATTGAAAAAGTCATCGTATAGTATGTCGAAAAAAGTCATAGTATAGCATGTTGAAAAAAGTCATAGTATAGTATGTCGCAAAAAGTAATAGTATTGCAGGTCAAAAAAAGTCATAACAAATCATAGTATAGTATGTCACAGAAGTCATAGTATAGCATGTTGAAAAAAGTGATAAAAACATATTGTAGTATGTCAAAAAAGTAATAAAAAGTCATAGTACATCGAAAAAAGTCAATAGTATGTTGAAGAGTTGAACCCTTAAAGATGGAAAGACATGATTATGTCAATATTGGTCTCCATAGCTGTGTTCGCTGGCATTCTGGTGTGTTGTGGCTGTTGTGCAATCCCCTGTCTCAGAACTCTAATCAATAGACTGATAATTACGGCTTTATCAAAAGAGGGTGCTCCCCCAGCCTATCAGATGTTAGCCACGGTTGAATCTATTCGCCTGCCGACTATGAGGGCCATTTGGACGAGGCTGAATCCTCCTCTGATGAGGAAAACAATCAGTAACGCTGGGTCTAAATTACTCCCTGTCACCACCCAGTGCCCCCCTCTCCAATCCCCATCTTTCCTATCTCAATCTGTTTTTCTATCCTCTTCTCTGCTGTCAGAGACTCCCTTCTTTGTTTCACAGATATCTTGTGCGGGGCTGAAAGTAAGCCCATAGTCAATATAGCCTTAAGCAAGACATAGGTTTGAAGTGTGATTTTACAATTTTTAAATTGCAAAAGATGTTTCTTTGAAGTTTGCTATCACACAATGTTTAGAGATTTCCACAAAAATAAATGTAACCATTGGTATAGTCATAGAAAAGGCAATGGATTATGCAGCTTACACTAGTGGCTAACATCTACATATAAAACACACACACACCACACCGCTGTGCCATTTTATTACCATCATAGTTTATTTTTTTTGGTCATTTATTTATGTTGCTAATTGCCATTGAGTCGTACTTAGGTCTGAAAAGAGGGATCCCATTGTTACTGTTTTACACTTTTGTTAGGTTCCACAGCGTTTGCTGTGGAAAAAGAGGGATTGAAGAATATATTGTGTAAGAATAGAATGTCTTGAAGCCTGGGATGGCCTCACTCTCTCCTCTTGTCTGGCATGTGTAAGATAAGACATTTGCAGAATTACTGGAGCAAAGTGCTCCTGATAAACATTTGGTACAGAATGCACCTAATAAAATGTCTAATAGTAACAATCTTTAGGCCAGGAGAGGAGGAGAGTACAAGAGCGAGGGGCTAGCGCGCATTTCGCCATCTTCTCGGGAGACAGAACGTCTGAGCTATGTCCAACTGATTAGCGGTGATAGACACCATGGCGGAAGGAGGAACCTGGAGAAGGATAAAAGAGTAGGGCAGAGAGAGGTCCAGGGTCAGACCTGGAGAGACTGTTTGGCGGTAGGATGAGATAGTCTTGAAAGAGTTCTGAACTATATATATATATATATGTATTTTGCTTGCAAGATCATTTACTAAAGATTTGTTATAACTTATCTGAGCGAAAGTGTTGATGTCCTGGTCTACCAGTCAACGAACACAAAACTTAAAGGGGTAGCTTGAGAAGTGACCAAGTGGAGTCAGAAAGACACTGGCCTTTTGAGCCAGAGCAGAATCGGTTACATCTTTTCCTTCAACCTCCAATCTACATTTTATCTATAGCAGTTTTTCTCACTGAGCTATTCATGAAGTGCATAATGGTGTGGTTCGGTATTGTATTTATTATTTACATTATTGAAGATGTAAATGTCATGGTGTAGTATGTCGAAAGAAGTCAAAGCGTAGTATGTCGAAAAAATGTCATAGTATAATGTGTCGAAAAAACGTCACAATAAAGTCATAGTATAGTACGTCGAAAAAAGTCATAGTATAGCATGTAGAAAAAAGTGATAAAAAGTCATAGTACATAAAAAAAAAGTCATAGAATGTTGACTCCTCAACCTCCAATCTACATTTTTTCTCCAGCAGTTTATTTCACTGAGCTATACATGAAGCTCATAATGGAGTGGTTCGGTGTTTTTATTGTTGACATTACTGAAGAAGTAAAAGTCATAGTGTAGTATGTTGAAAGAAGTCATAAAAAAGTCATAGCACAGTATGTCAAAAAAGTCAAAGTATGTTGAAGAGTTGAACCCTCAACCTCTAATTTTCTTTTTATCTCTAGAAATGGCGTTGTTTTTATTGTTCACATTACTGAAGACATAAAAGTCTTAGTGTAGTATGTAAAAAAAAGTCAAAGCGTAGTATGTCAGACAAAAGTCATAAAAAGTCATAGTATAGTATGTCGAAAAAAGTCATAAAAAAGTCTTAGTATAGTATTTTGAAAAAAATCATAGTATAGCATGTCGAAAAAAGTCATAAAAAGTAATCTAGTTATGTCAAAATACTGGTAAAAAAAGTCATAGTACATCGAAAAAAAGTCATAGTATGTTGAGTTGAACCCTCAACCTCCAATCTACATTTAAGATATAGCAGTTTATATCACTGAGCTATTTGTGTAGTTCATAGTGGTTTGGTCCGGGGTTGTATTTATTGTTTACATTACTGAAGAAGTAAAAGTCATAGTGTAGTATGTCGAAAAAAAAAAAGTCATAGTATAGTGTGTTGAAAAAAAGTCATAAAAAGTCATAGTATGTCAAAAAAAGTCGACAGTATATACGTTGAACCCTCAACCTCCAATCTTCATTTTATCGCTATAATCTTATCTCACTGAGCTATCTGTGAAGCTCATAATGCAGTGGTTCAGCCTTGTATTTATTGTTCACATTATTGATGACAAAAAAGTCATAGTTTAGTATGTCAAAAAAAGTCAAAGCATAGTATGTCGAAAAAAAGTCATAAAAAAAGAGTATGTTGAAAAAAAGTCATAAAAAGATCATAGTATACTATGTTGAAGAGTTGAACCCTCAACTCCTATCTTTATTTTATCACTATCAGTTTATCTCACTGAGCTGTTCAAGAAGCTCATGATTCTTTGGTTCAGCTTCGTATTTATTGTTCACATTACTAATGACAAAAAAGTATGTTGAAAAAAGTCAAAGTGTAGTATGTCAAAAAAAGGCATAGTATAGTATGTAAAAAAAAAAACTCATAAAAAAGTCATAGTATAGTATGTTAAAAAAGTCAATAGAAGGTTGAAGAGTTGAACTCCACTCATTTCAGCTTTAACAGCTTATCTCACTTAATGTGGTGGATGATATTTTTTATCAAATTTGATTTTTAAACTTTATAAAAGTTGTTTTTGCTTTCAACAGAAACCACAGAACCTGAGAAACAACTCCCGTTTGTTGCATAGCCTTAGGTTGACACGTGAATGCTAACTCCCTGGTGCATTAAAATGGAGTAACAGTTAGAGCTGAAGATCTTTGCCCGAACCCGGGTTTGGGATCGGGTTAGTTCGGGATCGGGTTCGACCGGGTTCAGGATTGGGTTCGGTCGGGGTCGGGTTCGGTCAGGTTTGGCCGGGTTCGGCATCAGGTTCGGTCAGGTTCGGTACTGGGTTCGGCCGGGCTTGGAATCGGGTTCGGCCCGGTTCGGGATCGGGTTTGGGGTCGGGTTCTGTTGGGAAATCTCATCTCTGTGGCAATATTCACAGGACAGTATGTTAAAAATGTATTTATTTTTGTAACAGTGTTATTGTTATGCATTGAATATAATAAGGTATATCCATGAAATATGTCACTTAGTCAGGGGTCGTCAGTTTACCCAAGGATAGTAAATGGGTCATAAAAAGGTTGGGAACCACTGAGGTCCCCCCTCCCTGTATAGGCCGACAGGTGATGTGGAGGTTTCAAACTGTATGTGGTTGTCACTCTTCGTTCTTTGCCTTAATACTATAATTCCGTTAGTATTGTTGGACTTCTTGTCAAGAAATGTCAATACAATGTTTCGTCTGCGTATTTCAACTCAAACAGCAGACAAAAGATTGTCATTTATATCATAAAATATGGTGTAATATTGATGATACCATGTTTTGTTAAAGAAAAAAGTAAATGCATGGAGGTGGATGATATTTTTTATCAAATTTGATAAGATCATTGTTTTTATAAAAGTTGTTTTTACTTTCAACAGAAACTACAGAATCTGAGAAACAACTCCCATTTGCTGCATAGCCTTAGGTTGACATGTGAATGCTAACTCCCTGGTGCATTAAAATGGAGTAACAGAGCTGAAGATATTTGCCCAAACCCGGGTTCGGGTTAGTTCGGGATCGGGTTCGACTGGGTTCAGGATCGGGTTTGGTCGGGGTCGGGTTCGGTCAGGTTCGGCCGGGTTCGGCATCAGGTTCGGTCGGGTTCGGTAACGGGTTCGACCAGGTTTGGTATCGGGTTCGGCCCGGTTCGGGATCGGGTTTGGGGTTGGGTTCCTTCGGGAAATCTCATCTCTGTGGCAATATTCACAGGACAGTATGTTAAAAATGTATTCATTTTTGTAACAGTGTTATTGTTATGCATTGAATATAAAAAGGTATATCCATGAAATATGTCAGGGGTCGTCAGTTTACCCAAGGATAGTAAAGGGGTCATAAAAAGGTTGGGAACCACTGAGGTCCCCCCTCCCTGTATATGCCGACAGGTGATGTGGAGGTTTCAAACTGTATGTGGTTGTCACTCTTCGTTCTTTGCTTTAATACTATAATTCTGGTAGTATTGTTGGACTTCTTGCCAAGAAATGTTAATACAATGTTTTGTCTGCGTATTTCAACTCAAACAGCAGACAAAATATTGTCATTTATATCATAAAATATGGTGTAATTTTGATGATACCATGTTTTGTTAAAGAAAAAGGTAAATGCATGGAGGTGGATGATATTTTTTATCAAATTTGAAAAGATCATTGTTTTTATAAAAGTTGTTTTTGCTTCTAACAGAAACCACAGAACTTGAGAGTACATGGAGAACTATCACTTAGGAATCTGAGTAAGATATATACCATCCTGCACATAATACTTTTAACATGCTCTGCTACAGTACAATAAACCCTACAGTATGACAAATATTGACAATCTGGAAAAATAGCACAGTGTTTTAATCATTTAAATGTAATATTGAATTTGTTCAAATGCAATGGATTGCAATGCTGCTATGTTTGACTGGACGTACCAGCTATTTCAGATTAAAATGGGCTCTCGTCTTTGCAAATTATGCAATCAAATTGTTTACCATTTGCATGAAGTAATATAACAATATTAATGAGTGTAGCTTTAATGCTTCGCCTGGTTTACCCTCCATTTGGAGCTGTAGTTTTTGTAAAATCAAACATCCCTTTATTGCTTCACAAGGCTTTTATTGAGGTTAGAAATAACTCCTGCTTGTTGCATAGCCTTAGGTTGACATGTTAACTCCCTGGTGCATTAAAATGGAGTAACAGTTAGAGCTGAAGATCTTTGCCCGAACCCGGGTTTGGGATTGAGTTCGGTTGGATTCAGCATCAGGTTTGGCTGGGTTCGGGGTCGTGTTCGGCCAGGTTCGGGATCGGGTTCAGCCGGGTTCAGCTGGGTTCGGGTTCTGTAGGGTTTGGTCGGGTTTGGCATAAGGTTCAGTTAGGTTCGGCTGGGTTCGGCATCAGGTTCGGTCGGGTTCGGTACCGGGTTCGGGAGCGGGTTATAGTGAACCTGACTAGTGGTTCAGCTTTGTATTTATTGTTCACATTACTGACAACAAAAAAGTCATAGTTTAGTATTTGGAAAAAAAGTCAAAGCGTAGTATGTCAAAAAAGTCATAAAAAAGTCATAGTATAGTATGTCAAAAAAGTCAATAGAATGTTGAAGAGTTGATCCCTAAACCTCCAATCATTATTTTATCTGTAGCAACTTATCTCACTTAGCTATTTGAGAAGCTCAAAATGTGCGGGTTCAGCTTCATATTTATTGTTCACATTACTGATGACAAAAGAAGTCATAGTTTTGTATGTCGAAAAAAGTGATAAAAAGTCATAGTATAGTATGTCGAAAAAAGTCTAGTATAGTATGTCGAAAAAAGTCATTGTATAGTATGCCGAAAAAGTGATAAAAAAATCATAGTATAGCGTTGTATTTATTGTTCACGTTTCTGATGACAAAAAAGTTATAGTATATGTCAAAAAAAGTCATAGTATAGTACGTTGAAAAAAGTCATAGTATGTTGAAGAGTTAAACCCTCAACCTCCATTCTTCATTTCATCTCTAGCAGCTTATCTCACAGAGCCACTTGTAAAACTCATAATATATTGGTTTGGTGTTGTATTTATTGTTTACATTACTGAAGACGTAAAAGTCATAGTGTAGTATGTTGAAAGAAGTCAAAGTGTAGTATGTCAGAAAAAAGTCATAGTACAGTATGTCGAAAAAAAGTACTTAAAAACTCAAAGCACAGTATGTCAATGACATACTATACTATGATTTTTTTTTTATCACTTTTTCAACATGCCATACTATGACTTTTATATCACTTTTTTCGACATACAATACTATGACTTTTTTATCACTTTTTCGACATAAAATAATACTATGACTTTTGTCGACATACAATACTATGACTTTTGTCGACATACAATACTATGACTTTTTTATCACTTTTTTCGACATACTGTACTATGATTTCTTTATCACTTTTTTCGACATGCTGTACTATACAATGACTTTTCCTATACCTTTTTTTCAAGATACTATACTATGACATTTTTCGACATACTATACTATGACTTTTTTATCACTTTTTCGACATAAAATAATACTATGACTTTTGTCGACATACAATACTATGACTTTGTCGACATACTATACTATGGCTTTTTACATACCTTTTTTCGACATACTATACAATTAATTTTTTATTACTTTTTTCGACATACTACACTATGACTCTTTTTATCACTTTTCCGACATACAATAATAGTATGACTTTTTTTGACATACAATACCATGACTTTTTTTGACATACTGTACTTTGACTTTTTTCGACATACAATAATACTATCACTTTTTTTGACATACAATGCTATACTATGACTTTTTAAAGAATTATTTTTTGGGGCTTTTCCCTTTATTAAGTGACAGTGGATAGACATGAAAGGGGGAGAGAGATGGGGGAAGACACGCAGCAAAGGGTCGCAGGTCGGATTCGAACCCGGGCTGCTGCAGGACTCAGTCAACATGGGGTGAACGCTCTAACTGGGTGAGCTAGAGGCCACCCCAACAATACTATGACTTTTTAATGACTTTCTTCAACATAGGCTACTATACTTTCACCTAGAGACATCAATCAAATTTTACCCTATTCATAAAACCTTCAGCTATTAGAAAATTATTCAGCTTTTTGATATATTTTTCAGATGTTGTGTTATAAAAGTTTAGTGCTTCTTTATTATTTTTCTGTATTTTTAAGGGCTGCTCTGTGTGGCTGATCTCACAGCTACTGTGCAGAGGAGAGAGAACATTGCCTTAAAACTTTCTCTTTAACCTATGCTCCCGCCTGTCCTGTGACTCCCATGACTGGAGGACAGTGTCCGACTGTCCCGGGACAGTCATGGGAGTCACAGGACAGTGTCTGGGAGTCACAGGACAGTGTCTGGGAGTCACAGGACAGTGTCTGACTGTCCCGGGACACTCCTCAGGACACTACTAACTGGGCAGGACAGTTTTTGCTGCCACTGCTGCTGCGGAATTTCCAGCGGCACCTTAACAATCCCGGAAATTAAACGTTGTCGATATAGACAAGGGCATAATGTAATATAATGACATCAAAGTGTTTTTCTATCTAT
This sequence comes from Sander lucioperca, assembly GCF_008315115.2. NCBI lineage: Eukaryota > Metazoa > Chordata > Actinopteri > Perciformes > Percidae > Sander > Sander lucioperca. The sequence goes on along the minus strand of NC_050177.1, from coordinate 26,102,641 downwards.
GTCAAAATAGCTGTTTTAGGCAGATGGAAAGTGGATGTGTAATGAATTGACAACACAATAAGTAGACACAGAAACACAGCAGGCAGTTTTTCTTGGACAGACAGTACTCCTGTAAAATACCATCCAACGAGAAAATACACAAGTAAAACATACTAATGTACAAACTGTGGTGGGGTAATGGTTAAATAAACATATGTGGAAAAATAAACAACACTGTCAATTACCTGTATGTCTATCAGTAAATGTTCTCCTCTTTGTTTCTCTTTTGTTGAAAATCACTTTGTCTCACTCTCTCTGCTGACAGCTGGACTCACTGGCCCTCAGGGAAAATGACAGTCTCTCCTCAAATGGACTGTGCTGTGCGTAAAGGAAGCACACATTGCTCTAAAGCAGCCCTGCCTCACATGCACATGCCTACACACTTACATAAGGCACATAAATGTACAGTCATGTTCTCGCTCTTACTTGTAACACACGCACAAAGGCCATAACTGGGACTATTGTAAGGGGTTTTCTCATGCGGTAGTAATTGTTCCAAAGGCCAGAGAGTACAAAAGATGTCTACAGATAACAGCTTGTGTGTTGTGACATTAAAGACACATACATGGCTTAGGGTGAATCAGTCTTTAGAAATTAAATTCAACTCAGACATGCTCATTTCAAGCACAGAAAAGCAAACAAAAAAAATGCTGTCTAAATGTGTGCCTGGCTGTATCTGAGCAATACTGCATTTTGTGTGCTTCCTGAAGTGGTTATCTTTTTTCAAATCTTTCCGATACCATTTGTACCAACAAGAAAATGCACTTTATAGACCGCACAGGCTCCCGGACAGTGAAGTGATATACCGTTACAGTTTGGTTTTGTACATTTTGAGTATGAAGTACCTTTCTATCCGCATGTTTGAAAGCACATTTTCAGTCTGCGCATAAAAAAGCTGTGGTGAAACACCACAAATTCATAAAAAATGTCAAAATATCACGAAAATGTTTTTGCACTTGTTTGAGGGGGAAGGGTGGGTTTATCGATAAAAGGAAAATGCAACAAAGTACAATGAAAACAGAGTTGTGGCTATTGTTGCTGCAAGATAGTATTGTACGTTGGTTTGCTGTTTCCTGTTGCTCTGCATGGCTTGAGTACTGTCTTGACAATGCTTGTGTCAAAGCAACAGTCATGCTTGAGGGGGATAAACACCAGCAAAGTAACCTTTTCACAACACGGCAACACAAAATTACTTTGCATTGTTACTGATCTCTAAAACGAAATTATCTATTAATCATAATATGGCTAATACTATAACATGTAAACCGTTTATAAGCCTGAGATGGATAAGAGAGACAAATATGGAGAAACAAACACATACACAAAGACAATTTTAATGGAAATTTTCAGATGGTGATGAATAATTCAAGGATTATGAAGTTCATCTAAAAGAAAGTGGTAGCAGGAAGTTGTATGGGGTAGCAGTGTCAAAAAAGCTTAGATGCAAAAGCCACACCAGCATCAATAATTCTGCCAGGGTTTGCCTAGCCTGCGTCAAGCACAAGTTTACCCCTGCCCCCCAACGTACACATCCATACAGAAAGAGAGAGAGAGATGAGTGAATAAACTCTTCCATGAAGCATGAAAAGCATTCATTGTGTCATTATGTAGCACGTTCACAACTGCACTCATCCAGTAAAGCACAGCAGTGCAGTTTCAGAGACCGTCCTCTTTTTTTCTTCTACTTTCTACTTTGTTTTGCCGTCAACAGACTTTTACACACTCAGGCTGGTGAGCATCGATCCAGGGATAATGGAGTTATCACTGATGGCAGCTCAGGTAAGGAAGCAGAAATACATTTGCCTGTTTTTAAATGTTTTTTGTTTTGGACTGTAGTACTAAATACAGTTTTCACTTCATCACTTCGCCATCTAACCATGCTCAGCAAAGGAAAGTACAGCTAATATGCTTTGATTTTATTTGTGTACTTAAATGTTTTGTTTACTGCTACTGTTACTACGTTTTTTTATTTTTATTTGTGACAGTATCAGATGTTTTTAGCTGCCTACTGAGAAAGTATTTATAACCCACGACAATCTCACAACATTCATGAAATCCCTTAGACCATACGATAAAACATTATGCATTAGATGTAGTTGATAGAAATGCTACAGGGTCTATTTTTATCAGCCAGAGAATGCAAAGACAATGACTTGGGAATGAAATATACATAGCTGCACACACTGAGTCACAGGAACGTTAGAATGTTTTTTGTACATTTGTAAAGCACACATTTGCATGATAGATATACAATTTTAGACAGTGCACATATACAGAGAAGACACAGAATCAAAGTAGCTTCTCCAAAAGAATACATACAAGCCAGGGCTCATGATTCATTTGAACAACTGAGTCTTGCAGGCTTCCTGTCATTTTAGCAACTTTTTGACTTAGTAGAGTGAAGCATTCATGAGCCACAAACACTTGTACTGCATTGAGGCTGAGAGCAATTTTGGTTCCAGTTTTCTTTTTCTGTTAACTTAATAACATTTTAAAGATATGGATACCCACAAGGCTACTATTTGCCTGACTTAGACTGATTATTGCATCCTAACATGAAATTCTTCATAAAAATTAGGGAAAACCATTGTAATTGTTCTCTATCTGCAATGAAGCCTATACTAAAAATAAAGTGATTAAGTTCTGTGTTTGCTGGTGCTTTTTCCTCCCATCACAGTCAGTCACTGCGGCAGGCTCATCCTGTATCTTGCTCTGATTGATGGTGAAACATTCGTGTCCCATTTTCTGCTTCTGTTTTTTCTCTCTCTCTGTCTCCTCTGACCTATAATGTTGAGCTTTAACTAGCCTGCGGGCAGAGCTTTATGTTACAACCGAGGTTGTGAGGTGTAGAGCTATGCAGCCTATGGGTATGTTTAATAGCTTTCAAGTGCAAGCACATTGAAAGTCCTTATTTTATTGCATTTAATCACTTATACTTTTAGGTATATACATTTGGGTTTTTCCTTTCTTGTCAGAATAAAATATGTATTTTTTGGTGAGGATAATGGTTTATTACAGCTGTGTCTTTAGATGAGCAAAATTGTAATTTAATTGAATTTATTGTCTAACATGAAACAAATAAAATGATCATTGCATGTGTGCAGGACAGAAGCAAGGGATGGAGTTCATGAAGCATTAAGGAATTATACCTTGAGAATTGTCAGTGAGAGAAACCCAACAAATAACACTGTACTGTGACCTATCACCTAATTGAAAATAAATATATTCATAGTGTGTGTTTGTATTCAACTGGATTTAGTTGGAGCTGAACACTAGATGGTGTTATTGAGACTGAGCTTGTAGCCTACTGAGCCACCACTTCTGCCTAGTTTTACAAAATTCCCTTCGGATTTTGGACAGGTGAGCATAATTTCATTATTTGACAGTATTCTAGATTAGTATGTACTTTTATGACACTAAGGTGCATCAGGAGATGTTAAATAACACATAGGTTAGTCTTATAGCCTGGCACATGCAGCAGTCCTGTTGGGCAGAATAAAGTACCCATTTTCTGCAATGTACCCTGTCCAGCTGTGCAGAAGTGATGGGAAATCTCCAATGATAACCATCTGCTCAAAGGTATTACATCAGCTAACTCTGTGCAATGACACACTCAAGTAATGTCAAAGGATGTTGCAGTCTTCTCAGAGCTTTTCCACGTTAGACTTCTGAATTATGAATTATATAATTATAATTATATCTGTTTAAATATTCCTGCACAGAATCAGGTCCCACTGGTTTCTGGATTAAGCAGTGTTCCCCTTTAATTCCCTGAATGTTGTCACTGAGCCTGTCTACACCAAACGTGAACCCTGTCCAGCTGAAGGAGTTTGATGGAAAGCCTCATCTGATTGTTAAGCCTCTTCTCAGATAGTTAATCAAGTGTGCTCAATATGTGGTCCTTAATCACCCCACACTAACTGTCTCTGCACACTCTGCAGTCAATGCCTCAATGGTCTTACTATAGACAACCATGCACCTTAAAAACCTTTTCCCCCCAAGAAATTGTTACAATAGATGGCAGTGTTTTTGCAGCTCTAGGGTCACTGAAATGCATCATGGACCTGATTATTAAGCTATGCTTTCATGCAGTAACAGTACAAAGTCAACACATTTGTAATAAACAAGTCCACTAAATTAAAAAGCTTCTTTTAAAGCCCCGGAGAGAAATAATAATATATCTCAGAGTGATTAATGAAAACATTAATACATTTGAATGGCGTGGCATGTCATCCATCATACAGGTGGTATTCCTGTTTCAATCACTGATGACATATTCTTGAGCAAGACACTGAGCTTAAACAGGGACCAGTGGCTGACCTTGTGTCAGCGACTGGGTTCTCTCTTTCTATCCCAAGCCTCCTTTATATCTTGGAGTGAATGCTAGATTAGTTAGGACTTAATTAAGGCATGTCTATCAAAGTGTGTTTGATGGAGAGTTAGGTCAGATTACCATCTGCTAAAGAGTTCATCAGGTACTTCAGGGGGGCATTTCATTGACACAGACAGCAGATCTGATCCATCATGAGCAGCTCTTCCTTTCAGTTAATCTAAAAGCGTTTTTGTATTAGAAAATTACACTAGGTTTTCTTAGTTTTCTTTCTTGTTGATTGCACCTCATAGCCTGAATGTTTGCTTCACTAGCACTTAATGTTGCATCATTCATTATTTTTGTTTTACAATTTGGTTCCTCTATGTAATGTACTGCACTGTATGGATGGATGACAATAAAGTCTCTTAAGTTATGTTATCTTATATTAAACACATGTATAGCACAACATTTTGCTCTACAACTAATTTTCTGACCACCTTCAACAGCTTCTTGTCCCTCTGTGTCTGCTTCTGTTTTATTGCAGGGGTGCTAAGTAGTTTGGATATTATAATGCCCACACTTTACTTAGTGCTTTAAATATGTATTTATCTGTCTTGACACTGGTTTTGCATGCTTGACAAAACATCTTGTCCACTTTAAAGATGAACTGTCTGGGTAATCTTACAGTACAAATATAATGTTGGGTTTATGTTGGGTTTAACTATGCATAAGGTGCCTTTATGTGGACAATATGAAAGCATCTTTACAGTGTCTGTTCCTTTATTTTTTCAGCATAGAGAGTTGAGAGAACCTGTTGTGATAAGCGGAGGTTATGACTCTGCTGAACACATTAAGCACACAGGCAGATGAGTCACTCATTGCACGCATAGAAGTAATAATGCTTTATTCATTCAGCATGGATGGCATGACAGATTAGACACATACACACACGTCAGACATGCATTTGGAATCAGTTGCACTTTTGTAATGTAAATGAGTCAATTGTCAACCTACACTTCACTTCCTCTGTTCCTCTACTGTATGATGACATTGTTTAGAGAAACGTTTTATTATATCCAACTACAGTCATATTTGTATCATTTTATTAACAGCAGTGTATACATTACATTATTATACATGATATTGCCATTTCAGTTTCAGGTTTGATTTAAACCAGTTTGTTTAGAAAGAAACTTAATTTAATGTACTTTTCTTGTCCAGCTTTAATCATAATGTCAGATCTAGCATTAAAAGGTTAGAAATGAGATTTTCCTTTACGGTAGAGTTTCAGGGCTGATACTGTGAGTAAAGGCTAGTACATGTTATCATGTTGTTTAAGCTTCAAATTTAAAATGCAGCAAACAGGTCATTCAGACAGTATAGTATTATCTCAATGCAATGGCAGATTTTTTTTGTTTTCTTTTTTATTCAAGGATTAGGATAATATCTCTCATATATTACATTATTACATTAGGCTACAATGCAGTTTGACACAACTCCCAGAAACATCCTCAATAAGCCAGTTCGTAAAACTCAATGTCTCATGTCCTGCTCCTCTGTGTTATGGTTATGTTTTCCGTGTTTTTTTAGTTATTAATGGTTTCTGTTATTATGGTACTCCTTGTCTCTTGTTCCAGGTAACTTCACTTCCGGCCCTTGTGTGTTTCCCCCCTGTGTGATTGCCTGCCTCGGCCTGAATAGTTCCCCCTGTGTCTAATCACCCTTCTTTCCTTGTTTAGTCTTTGTCCTCCCCTTGTCTTTTGTCAGTTTTTCATCGTACCCTGTGAGTAGTGTTGAAGCAGTTTTTTCTTTGTGTTAGTTTATCTCCAAGTGCTATGTGTTCTTAGTTTGTTTCCTCTTACTGACCCTAGATTTTCCAGTTCCCTGGCTGCTGGACCTACTGCTTGTTTTGGATTTTGTAAGCCTTTTCTTGATTAAATCATTGAACACTAACTGCTGCCTACTTATCAGTCTGTTCTGTGTTTGGGCCCAAACCTACATTGTTAAAACTGTAAAAAAAAACAACCAAAAACATAATGCAGCATGTGGGAAAAAAAGAGACATTTTTTGTAAACATAAACACTTTGTATACAACAGAAAAGAGATATGTATATAACATGTGTAATAAGTATGTGCTTGTGTAATTTATCTTACACTTATTTATCTTATTGTACATGTGAGTGACCTATGAAAATGTGGTATTGTTACTTTTAATGATTTGAATACTCAAAACATTCGGGTTCGTATGATCGTAAAAAAAACACTTGTGTGATTTCCTATGAAAATACGAATGCCGGCTGGTCACGTGACGACACACGGGATAAGAGAAGCCTGCTTTTACTTGAATTTACTGACATATCTGTACCTCGAGAGTTGGCTACCCGGAGGCGCGCCGAGGACGGGATTAATATTATCACAGGACCTCGAAAATTACAGACTTGCAGATTTGCACGGGATAATTATCACAGACAACCTCCGTAATTATTACAAATGACTACAGGTCACCAGGTAATACTTATCCAGTGCAAATAGGGTTTCAGACCACTAGTACACATGGCTGCCTGAGTTACATAAAGTCAGACTTCCCAAAACAATCACATGGACATTTGTGATTAAACATCTGTGCAGCCTACATACATTTGCACCTTTCAGTGTGTGTGTGTGTGTGTGTGTGTGTGTGTGTGTGTGTGTGTGTGTGTGTGTGTGTGTGTGTGTGTTTAAAGCATTAAGAGTCTAATGAACGCTGATTAAGGTCAGTTAATGATGTCAGTGAATGCGGTTCTATGCATGTCTGTTGGGCCTCCAGCAAAACAAAGGAAAGATTCAGCCAGCCATGAAAACAAGCCTCTCTCTTTCTTACTCTATGTCTTCTATGTCTGTCTTTAGCGTCCTTTTTTTCTTGCTTATTATAACCTACAGTCTGGACACTCTGGCCTTCTCACGCTTATTTTCTCACTGATTCACTCTTTTTTCCTGTCTGTCTTCCTTTCTTTGTTATTCTTGCTCCCTTTATCCTTGTCATGAATTCAGTCAGCTCGGGTCCCCTCTGGACATATTCTAGCAGCAGTATTTTCTTTTCATCTCACGGCTCAATAACTTGGAAAATATGGAAATAATTTTCAGCTGCTTCTACTTTTTTATTCAGTTTGCTTGGTGTCCATTATTGCACATACTACCATGTTATAAGAGTCAGAATGCATTTTCAGGTTTCATTACATAGAAAATAGTTGACTTGACAAAAGAAACCCAATATCATTTTTAACATCGTTAATGTCCAATGTTTAGTTGTATTACAACCCTATAATTATAAAATAAGATTTACCATTTTATTTCCTCTTATACGCTTGTGTCTCTTTCTCTGTCCATTAGTTTTTTGATAGAGCTCATGATAAGGGTGAGAAGAGTAACAGCCGGATCAACATCAGCCTACCTAAAAAAGAGTTTCAGGCAATTAGGGAACTTATTAAAGATGCACCAGCATATCCACACTGGAGAAAAGTGTTGACGTGTGGATTGTAAAAGTTGTTATGAAACTGTCTCAATAATATTCATATGCATGCAACTGAAGTTGTCAAATTATATTGTTTTACTTGCACAGTACTACAGCCTTATACTTTGGCTCTTTTAGTCATGTTATAATGCAAATGTCTTAAGAAGAGACGAAACAAGTACAAACTCAAACATACGTCGGACCAGGCACAGACAACCCAAAAACACACACATATACTGTGTAAATTGTATGACCAGATTGATTGATCAAACTTTATACAGGTAGACAGGAGAGAAACGAATGGCTCATACTGTATTTTTGTATCTCTCTGTCTTCACCCTTTCTTGCCCTCTCTTTTGTTTTGTTCATCACTTTTGTATTTTCTTTCCCAGCTTCACTTTCTCTCCGTATCGTTCTGTTTTTCCTTCTATGACAGATGTTTCAGAGAGAGAGGAACAGCTGGCTGCTGTGGGGCTGCTTATTCACCCTTTCATATCTTTTTTTTTTTCTTCTGTCCTTCCCCTCTTTTCTTTTATACTTGATTTTCTGTAAAAGTGGACACAGATCGAGACCCAAATTTCCAGTCCAATTTTGGGAATTGAAATGTCATTTATAACATGCAAATATAATCCTCCTCTGCTATGTAAAGTTGCGTATTTGAGAAAATGTGCACGAGGCTGAAATATTTCCTTTGCCCAGGAGCAAACTACACGTCACAGGCTACACTAATAGCTTGTGAAACAAATAGCTTGTGAGACAAATGCCTCATAAATGATAAGTGAGTTCTGGCCCATTTTGCCCCCCCCATCCTTAATTATGGGAGAGTTGTTTTTTTCTTAACCCAATATCACCTTATATCGCTCAAACATTCAATTGGGCTTTGTATGTGCATGTGTGCTTTTGTGTGCATGTGATAACCGGAGGCAGTATCTGAATCTCCTCTTAGAAGAACATTATATAACTTTATAAACCATCACATTCCTGGACACACACACACACACACACACACACACACACACACACACACACACACACACACACACACGTCACTTGCACAGGCAAAAACACCTAATGAAGGGTCGGCAATGAATGCACCTGTGTAAATAGAACAGAGTCAGGTAAATAAATGCTAACTCATCCACGCACGCACGCACGCACGCACGCACTCACGCACGCACTCACGCACGCACATTACTGAAGAAGACTACACATGTGATTCCTCCATCTAAACCCCTAAAGGACACACACTCACAGATGGGCACAGGAGGCAGACTCATATGCCCAAATATTATACACAAAAGCTATGTTGTGCATCATGCAGCAAAAAATTCTCATTTTCAGAGATTTGGAATATTGAAGATTTATATGTATGTCTCTAATCCCACAAGCCCTGCAGCACTCCACTCTATAGCGGGATGTCCTGTCTGTATCTAGTCCGTCCCTGGATTAGGATGATACTCAAATATCAAATAGAATAGAAAGGTGAGAGCTGAAAATAAGGCTAGATTAAAAAAAAAACAGCTATAAAAAAAAGGGGAAAAAAGATAATATAGAGACAGGCAAGGACAAGTAAAGAAGATAATGGGAAAGGAAGAATAGCTAGCAGGTAACATGGTTACACTGGGAAAAAACTTTATCTCAAGCAGTCAAGTATTCAGTCTTAAAATAAAAATAATTAAATAAATCCACACACATTATGTGGTTTCAAGACAAAACACTGTTGTGTTCTGTCATGTACCAAAATATTAGTTTCTGACACAAAAAGGCACTTCACTGTGTATTATTGAGATTTCTTGATATGATTATTTGACACAGAATGATATGTCAAGATAGATGTTTTCTGCATTATTTCACAAAGAATATGATGCACACAAGCAGAAAAACACATGTTCTCTAACCGTGCATATGCATTCACACATGCATACAGATGCTATTAAGATGTGTACAATAAGCAAACACAAACACACACACACACACACACACACACACACACACACACACACACACACACACACACACACCCATATGCATACATACGGTACAGGCAGATACGCAGGTGCATGTCATATGTACGTGTATGCATGTGTGTAAAATGCACACACAAAGCCTCATTTTTGATTAAGTAACTTGATGTTTTGTGCGTGCCCACACAGTCGCAGATGTATTTGCAGTAAAGCTGATCATCCTGGTGACTCAACAGGCTGAGTCGACCGCCATGTGCTCACTATGTAGTTGGTTTAAATCTGATTTAGGATTTCTGTCACGTCATATGCCCAGTCACCCCGTCGTTCCAACTGTTTACCATGGTATTGTTTCCGGTAAAGAAGAAGTTTGAGAAAGCCATTGTTTCAAGTAGACTTCACAAGAGATAATAGACAGTTTTCTAATTTCCTTCTTTTTACAACCCACTGGACAAAAGCATCACATGCTGGGCTGTAATCAATCTTTTTACACTGTAAATGGTCTAATTTATCCTAACCTGTCCACCAAAATCAGTTTCTAGATAAGTCTGAAGTGGTGAATTGTATTGTTTCAGGTGAAGAACAATTTTGAGAAAAAACATTGTTTCAAGTAGACTGCACAATATTTAATAGACATTCTCATTTCCTTCTGCTTTTTACAACCAACTTAACAAAACCTGGCCTGTAATTGATATTTGAATCAGGAGAGACTTCGTGGAAAGGTGCAAATAAGTTTATTCATCGCATGATGCACAAGGTTGATATAATTTATAATTAATACTGGTTATTGATCCCCAGTGGGGAAATTACAATTTACACTCTGTTTGTTAGAAATCACTACACACAGACCTGAAATACACACACACATGCTCAGGACCTATTCATGCAATAATGGAGAGATGTCAGAGTGAGTGGGCTGCCAGTGGACCAGCACCCTGAGCGGTTGGGGGAGGGTACGGTGCCTTGCTCAAGAGCACCTGGCAGTGCCCAGGAGGTGAACTGGCATCTCTTCAGCTACCAATCTACACTCTGTACTTTGTTGCGTACTTGAACCTGCGACCCTCCGGTTCCCAACCCAAGTCCCTACAGACTGAGCTACTGCCACCCATATGTACAATCTTTGGCGATTAGACTCCATCGCTATGTCCATTTTTTATAAGGGGTAGAGAGGCCGTTTGTAGGCAGGAATATCCCCCAGTTGGAGTCTAGACACTGGTGGTGGTGAAGGAAGCCTGAATATGTGGATGGATGTTATGGGAGCGGGGCTTCTGGTGGAGGACCCTGGGTGCTGTAAATGATGATGACTGGAGGTGAATGGGGTGGAGGAGGGTTGCTCGATTTGCCTGAAATGACAACTGACAGCAGGAGAGAGGAGAACAGATTTTAAAGCAGGGATGTAATGATGTCATTGGCTCATGGAAATCATGGCACATTCTGGTTGGTTTAACTGAAGAGTAAACACCCAGAATCAGCTGATCATATTAGGAAAGAGAAAGTGGAGAATGAAAGCATAGAAGTCTTCTGAATGAACTTACGCTCAAGCTTCATTTCTACACTATCAATTGTCAGATTTAGCCTAAACTATCTCGCAAAATCAGTTTCTATAGGTCTGAAGTGGGCAAATACAGAAATTCAAAAATGTGTGTCTTATTGGTCAGTAGGTATCTGACCAGGTGGAAATCAATGATGAAAACTCAGCTAGTGAGCTGTATTCTGGCTGTGTGAGGCTACAAACCTCCAGCTCAGCTGTTTCATAGATGTAAGCGTCTCCTGGACGTCCCCCTTATGCACAAAATACACTTATTTTTATACACCTACACGTGTCCATGGTGTGATCTGTCTCTCTCTGTCTGTATCTCTCTCTCACACACACACACACACACACACACACACACACACACACACACACACACACAGCAGGATGGCTAAATCTGTCTCACACAAATGCTCTCACACTGTGTGCTCAACTCTCACTTTCACTGAGAGGGATCTCTCTCTCTCTCTCTCTCTCTCTCTCTCTCTCTCTCTCTCGCTCGCTCTCTCGCTCTCTCTCTCACTGCTTCCCCTCTCTCTTTTAGAGGCATTCAGCCTCAGTCAGAGTGTAGGACAGGACAGACTGAAACACCAGAACTGACCTCTTTCTTCACATACAGTCGGCAGTAGGTACAACTCTCTTTCTTGCTTTATTTTTCTATTCTTGCTCCTTGTTTGTCTGTATCTTCACTATCTCTTCTAACCCAACACAAACTATGTAAGCATCTCCTTTTTCATTTGTCTAAGCTTATATGCTAACAAGAAGTAGCAGGGAACTTGTAATTATTTAAAAAAAAGAAAAACGGTGAAGTTAATTACTTTTTATTGCTGAATTTGAATGACCATGTTTTAGAAGTAACTAACTGGTGGAATAACAATTGTTTTCAACTTTGAATTACTTTAAAACTTGAGTAGGGTTGTGTTTGGTGTTGCGAACATGAGGTGATGCCCTGCTGCTCCAGATGCAAGACAAATTCTGACATATCTAACATTTAAGTACATACAGTATTTCAGCTGTTGTTCACACACTAGATTCAGTCTAAACTAAATGTAGTGGATGGACTTTCTTTCCACCTACAGAGAATCTATAATACAGTACATCAGGATGTGCATAGTCTTGTATGAGCTTGAAGACTTCATGTGATACCAGCAGTCGAGCACTACTTCTGTAATGATGTTGTGACGCTTTAGTGTTTCATGATGAACACATGCAAAAAGATCTCTAATTTTAGCACAAGCATCAGGTTTGCCATGGGGGGTAAAATACTGGTATTTTTTCCTCACAGCTTTTCTTTTGTAATCACAATTAATATTTAGGCTACTTCGTTTACTGTATACTGCCTCTTGGCTTACTCTTTTTATGTTAAGAAGTGTGTCTTCCTAACTTTATAAAATCTCTGTTTGACTATGTGGCTTCTAAACTGACTGGCTGTAAGTGGGCAACTACTACAGCTGGTGTCAGTTTTCTGTAACACTGCCTGGTATGTTGTGGAAATAGCATCCGTCCATTATGTGAGGAGTCACCTTACTTCATGTTTTGATTTTATTAATTGTCTTGATTTTCCTTTTTTGTTGTTGCAATGCATGTCTTTGTCTATGTATATGGTTTACATATATTTAAAAAGTATATTATTGGTGACTATTGCAGTGTAAAACAAATTAAATGTTGTTTAAACATTTAAACATCTTCCATGTTCTGATGCACAAACTTTATTTGAATTTTTTCGTTTGTGTGTGTGTGTGTGTTTGCAGAAGCCCTTTCAATCAAGTACAGAAAAAAAAGTAACATAAACAGAAACTGTGAAGCAGTGGTAAAGAGGTCAGTTTCTTATATATTATAACTGGAACTTTAGTCTGAATGAACACATTGCCACGTTGATAGCTAGTGCAATGACTGTAAGTATGTCTGTGTGTCTGGAAGCATTCCCTCCACTCATTTGATATTCTATAGCATCTACAAATATGACGTAGACACTCCCTAAGGACAAAAGGGTATAACATCTGACTGTAGTGCCTAGTTTGTATCTTCCAGAGAGTTATTTTAATTTGAGGTGTTTCCGCTCTGTCCACAGTCAGACAGATATGTATGCACGTCTTTGTGCCAGAGCCTCAGCAATAACAAATGTTTTGTTCGCATTAGAAAATACATTCCTGTTATAGGATAAATCATGGGATTTCAACGTCTGATACTGTGGGCCTCCCCTCTGACAAAGCTTGGATAAAGGCCCCTGAAACAGTTTGGAGCACCCTAGTGGAGGCCCGACACCCCAGGGGGAGGTTCATATAGTGCATGTTTGCAGCTGTTTTTTGGAGCATCAAAACTGCTACTAGAGAGTAGCGTTCTAGAGAGTACAACAGAAACATTTGAAAGCCTTCACTTTAGTTGTTTGCCTTTTGGTGCTTTTATTCTTTCAAATTCTGAAATAATAGAATATATGGCTTCTTTCGATGGGAAGCCATTTTCCTGCAGTTTGAAAAGTTATTCACATGTTAGTTTAGCAGAATGGGAAGATTTAAGTTGAAAAATGTGTGCCTAACATGCATATAATCAATTATCTGCCCAATTTCGGCTAATAAGTAAAAGGTTAGGTTACAACATGTTCCTGGTCAAGAACCCACTTAAATTGCCACTTTCAGTTAACCATGCAGAGTTGCAGCATGCAGTAGGTATTTAGCTTTTTGACTTTAGACTTCTAAAAACAATGATATCTTTCTATCTTTGGGTAGTTTGTCTTCCAGTAGTCTATATCCATGACGTAACACTTCCGGGATTGCTCGGTTGCTGAAGGAAATTCCACCAGATTTCATTCATTTAGGCCGGATACCCATGTTGGCATTTTATACTCTTTATGAGGACTATGGTTAATCTCTGCTGTGTAAATCCAGGCAGCTAACTAGACTATTTGTCCAATCTGAGTTTTCTGTTGCACGACTAAAACAACCTTTGAACGTACACGTTTCACGATTCCAAGACAAATGTGATTGGTTTAAAGAAATGCCAATACACCAGAGTGCGTTTTTCTCCCATCCCGGAATGCTGTGTGGACTAGCCAGACCCTACTCCGCAGCTCCGTGAAGGTAGGTCAGGCAATGCGAAACTAGTCTTCCAGGCGTGTGGTGTTATAACTCTTGCACATACTCATGTTCACTGCTGTTTTTGTTGATGACCTTTCTGTGCTGTTTTACTCACAGAATGAGACACAGCTTCGAGGCAAAGGCTTTTTTAATGAGGAGGTGAACAAGTTCACTGCTACCTTTGCTAGAATTTTTTTTGTCACCAGGTTGTGATTGTGTCCATATGATGGATGCTTTAAAGGGCAACTATTATATAGCATTTTCAGGATTATACTTGCATTTTGTGTTTGTACAAGAACATATTTACCTGCTTTAATGTTAAAAAAAACACTATTTTTCTCATACTGCCCATGGCTGCTGCACCTGTATTCACCCTCTGTATGAGACACTCTGTAGGAGCGCCTGTCTCTTTAATCCCTCCTCCCAAAAAAGCACAGTCTGCTCTGATTGGCCAGCACACTTCCTGGAAACTCCGGAGCCTCCGCTCAGTGTTTCACTAGTTGAAGCTGTATCTACTGCAACGGAGTATGTAGCAGGACTGTACCGAGAAAAATCACCAATAAACGCTTTTAAACCAAATATTACACAACCGGTCCCAGCAGTAAAGTGACCAGAATTTGGGGAGAAATGAACAGCATTGGCTGAGATTACAGCTATGTCGTGTTAGCATGTAGCTACTTAATAGTTAGCATGCTAACGTTAGATTGTAGTGGAACAAAGCAGCACTTTCTACCGTCAAAAATCGAAGATAAAGGCTTCTGAACCACTACCTAATAGGACATGTTTCAGCAGTAGTGGAACCCAAAATTGGGGGAGAATTTAACAACATTGGCAGCCAAGATGACATTGTTTACTGCCATTAGCCATGTAGCTACTTTAGTTAGCAGTTGACACTAATAGAATATAGCAGCAATTTCTACAGTCAAAAATAAAGGTTTTTAAACTAAATACTACTAACAGAAAAAGTTTCAGGAGTAATGTGACCCGAATTGGGGATAATATAACGACACTGGCAGCCAAGGTGACATTGTTTACTGCCGTTAGCATTAGGGATGGGCATGATTACTCGACGATTGATAATTGATTATTAAGAATTTCGTCGATCACGTTAATTTGTTATCGATTAAACTAATGCTGGTTGCGTTGCGTAGTGTGAGTCTTGAAGCAATGAAATGAATTTCACAGTGTGGCAGCAATTAAACATTTTACCACCCGGGGGCAATATTTTACTCCATACTCAGTTACCTGGCTGCGAGTTTCGATTTGTTTTTATTTCAAAAGTAATCATGAAGAGGACACGGCGAAGTGTGGCGTGGGACCATTTTGATTTAAAAAAACGACTTAGTTCACTGCAAACACTGTGATGCCGTGTATAAGTACAACACGGCCACAAAGCAAATGATGTAGCCTAACACTAAACAAAGTACATCCGACCCTGGTTAATGTCGGTGGCGGCCGCGGTCCATCCTGCTCTCAGTCTCAACCTAGCATAAACTCGGCGTTAAACTCGGAGGAGCTGCGATGCACAACGAGCCGAGAAAATTACCTAAGGGATCTGCAAGTTCATTGAGATATATCATATCATATCAGCATATCACATTCCGTCACGACATACCATCACTAGACTGGTAGAAACTCACTACGAAGAACGAAATAAGGTTCCCCGGGCTGGCAAAGTTAGCGCGGAGGTACCTGTGCATCTCGGCAACGCGGGTGTTTTCGGCGGCTGGACTGACGGTCACCAGGTAGCGGTCGCGTCTGACCCCAGATCATGTCAACATGCTTATCTTTCTCAACAAAAATCAGTAAACTGGTGCAGAAGTTGTACGTGAGTTACTGGTTATTTTTTATTAGGCTTTGTCCGTGCCTTGGATAGTTTTGAGTTAATTTGACAAAACCTGTCAGATCTAAGTATTATTATGTTTTTGGTTAAGTTATTATTTAACATGATTCTTTTTATTTATTATTTTGGAACAAATGAGGGTCTCTGTTTAAGAACGCCGGCTCGCAGCTGCAGATTCTGCTGCTTCAGAGCACCACACCTAATCTATATCTATAACCTCCAGTTTAACTGCCACAAGTTGTTCTTCTTGTAATTAAGAGCTCATCGAGGAAAAACACGTTGTATTTTTGTATTTTCATTGCATTTTTAATTTATAAAAAGTTAAATAAATAATAAATTTTAATATAAAAATATTAATGATTAATCGATAGTCGATCGTTAATTCTCCTGACGATCAACTAAGAAAATTTAATCGAATGCCCATCCCTAGTTAGCATGTAGTTACATGGGACAATGTTAACACGGCAATGGCTTAAAAAAAAACAGTTGCGTAACACTTAGCCGAGAGTAGAACAAACTGTTGAAACCGGAGTGTTCAGAAAAGTTGGAAATCTGAACGTTTATGCTCACAGGGATTTGTCTAAAATAGTTTTGGCCACATTTAACATGAAAATCCAACATTATAACATTGTAGATATGACAGAAAACATGGAAAAGCATAATATGTGAACTTTAAGTTCTTACAAACTAGCATTGGAACAGCAAACTTTACTCCTGTCCCTTTCCTTCACTTAAAAAAACCCCTGGGAGGCAGTTAATTAAATATACATATAAGTGGCTGGAGTGAGAGCTTTTAAAGTTTTCTCATAAATTATGCTGCCCTATATTAACGGTTGCAACATTTTAGACTCAAGTCTTTTTTCACTTCTGCAAAGGAATGAACACATGCATGCACTCACACAAGCACACACACAAACGGTGGTGGTTGCATTTTACGAGATGAGATGAGACAGTTGTGCATGAATAATGATGCATAAAGGTAAATCTTTTGGGATTTAATATATATACTGTATCATGTCAGGCCTGGAATCTATACCTATTGGTTGGGACATGTAATATGTCCATTGACATCTGTATCCCCCAAAAAGTTAAGGTTTTGTACCAATATTAAATGTTGGAATCACTCACTTTTGATGTTATTCATCCTTTTTGATCCCAGTCTCTTTTCCTTCAAGTTGCCATGGTAATTTTGTTGTTCGTGGTCCTCATTGAAACAGTTTGAGGAATGTCTTTATGTCTACTTGCTGCATATGTAGAATATATTGAGGGCTGGTTTTGTTGTGATATTTGGAAAAGTGTCTCTCTAACTTGTCCACAAACTCTACAGTAAATCATGCACCTCAGCTCACCTCTGTAAAGCTACAGACAGATTGAAGAAGCGGATTTGGCCAAAACAAGCAGACATTTTAACCATGCATCAGCGGCCAAGTGGTGTCACATAACCTCATGTCATGCCCCCAGTGATTCCTCGTTGAACCCACATTTAGAATGGTTCTGTATAGGAAATTATTTTAGGTTAAATACCTCCATTTCCCTGTGAAGACATAACAATTGAATGACAACAATAAGCACTAACTGAGCCGCAAGCACTGGAGTCAACGCTGAAGTCATATCTGCAGTTTGAGTCTAGAGATAGGGTGGATGAGGACACAAGAGAAGCTGGAGAAGCACTTACAGTAGGGTCAAACTGAACCTGATGCCTGAAGCATCTGAGAGCCACACTGGAAGAAAATTTATATTTACATTCACAAGGCTTTGACCTCTTTGTCGTAGTTAGTTAATCGGCTTAATGAATGTTCATATTCTTTAATACATTTTGCATCCTCTCTTTCTATTCAGGTGTGCTCTGCCACGTGTTTTGTAACTGTCTTTTGGAGCAATTACTTACTATAAATCAAGTAAATATCAATATGTTACATTTTTTTATCTGCTGAGATTTTAAATATCTACATGGAATGGAATTGAAACACTGTTCACAGCGAGATATGTAATGAGATAAAATCAAAATGATCTGCATTGCTGAATACCACCCAACAAGTTCTCCAAACCACGACAGTATAGGTTGTTTATTCCTACCCTCTAAAACAACCCATAGGAATGTTAAATAAATTAGCGCCCTCCCTAGCAGTGGCAGGAAATACGACCCACAGGAGCATTTTCCATCCTCATATCTAAATTACAGAACGTAACAGCGCGGTTTTAAATACCTGGTTAACGTTTTGAAACAGTCACAGTTTGGTTAGGTTTAGGCACCAAAACTACTTAGTTAACTTTAGAAAAATATTGTGGTTTCGTACCGATTTCGTAGATATTTGTTACGTTACTTCACTTCCGGTTTAGCCTGGGAAAACCCTGACGAACTTCTGGCAAATTTGAGATTTGCTCTGCAAGTCAGTCTGGCCAAGAGCCCATTCAAGCCCATTTCCAATTTTTCCAAATTGAGGCAACAATCACAACCGTTGACGATGACGATAGCGCAGCGACGGCAAGCAGCTTTTTGTTTACATTCAACATGACGGCCACCGAAGCGCAGCAACCTGTTGATGCCGCTGTCGCTGCAACGTCACCCGGATCTTTGGTCTGACTGGTTGAAGGACTATCCAATTGAGCCCAGAGGCATTTGAGCGGCGTTCGTTGGTGACGCCCCTTTGGAAATGAGCTGTGAATGAACCTTCCCCAGAATGTCTGGTGTCAACCAGGCTACTTCTGGTTATGCACGTGACGCAGACCATGACATAGTTCCGTTTGTTCCGTAAAGTACAAAAAACAAAGAAAATCACCATTTACTTTTATTTGTTACCTGGACTCAGATCCCTGTCTCCTGGGTGAAAGTCCTGTGGTTGTTTGACCCATCCACCACAGGCCTTCAGGAAGTGTGCCAGGCTTTAATGCAAATTGAATATAGCGGCCAAAGGTGGAATTACAAAGTCATGCAATAGACTTACATTGTGAAAGAGATGTCTGTAAATCAGTGCATACATTTTTTTCACAACCCCCACAAATCCGAATTTCTTCCATTCGGTCGGATAACATTTGGAAAGTCTAGAAGAGCCGCACGATTAAATCATTTAATCCCCATTCACGTTAGCAGTGCGAAAATAAAAAAGTGGATGCAGAGGGGAGATCTGGGTATTTTTTGCTCCCATTATGCACCGCTCTCATAGGAATGAATGGGGATCCGCCTTGAGCGCTGTATCCAGGTCTTATAATACATCAATGATCCACCACCCCAAATATGGCGCTCTAATGCCGGTTACACACTGGATGCATCAATGTAGATATAAATGTAATAAAAAATTTCAGAGAAAAGATTTTCAAATATTGCACCTGTCATACAGAACGAAATATTCTGTAACATATTTTGCAGTCAATACTGCCGACGTTGTCTTGCTTTAATCAAATCAGTAGGCTATATATTTATGTTTAACAACTCTCTCCCCATACGTCGACCAAGCCTATATATAAAGGGTAGGATAGGCTACAATAACAACGTAGTGTGTGTTCTGAGTGACGGTCCAACATCAGATAGGCTATATAGGCTCTTTACAGCTACACAAAGTTGTTATAAACAGACAGCCCACTTACCCATTTTTCAGAGTTTGAATCTGTCGGCGCTATGTCCCGAGATCAGCCCTCTCTGTACCTAGCAGCAGGAGCAGTGCCGCGTCACACACGCTTCTGGTGTGTAGGACACAGAAAAATCCACGCAGCCGCCACGCTTCTGAGACACAACAGAAACGCCACGCTCGCGCGACGCATCCAGTGTGTAACCGGCCTAATACTTTGTCACTTTACATCCTGCTTTGCTCCCATCATAATTACTACCACCACTAGAGGGCACCACCGCTATAAACGGTAATATGAGTCATAATTGCTGCTTGAACAAACGGCCTATATGGGCGTTTTTCAATGGACAGTCTGGTACTACCATAAGTAAGTGAGAAAATATGATTTGGGTGAACTGAGCCTCCAACTAATAATAAAAAAAAAAAAATTATGATAGAATCAGCCTCCCCATTAAATTGACCCTTAACCATCTCTGTACAGTATTTGCATCCCATTTTCCCATATCAAATATTTTAACTATCAACTAAATGTTAATTGTCAAACTTTCACAGTCGAGGTGGAAGTGATGCTATTCGGCAATCACAGAATAGTGCTTTTCCATGCTAAAACACCCATAAGTTAAAGGGTCAAATTTACTTGAACCTTTCAGCTGTCAGAATGAAAGCTTGAATTATTAAAGATCACTGAGTTGTCTGTTTGTATTAGGCTGTTCTGTCTATTGTTTGTATGTAAGAGTATGAAACAGCCTTTGTGCATGGCTTTTTTGTAGTGTTTTTTTAGCTTGTGTGTTACAGTAGTTTAAGTTTACACACCTGAGTTTACCAACTGCACGTCTGTAACACAGGTGTCACAACTCAAGAGCTAGCAGCAACACAAGCAACTAAAGCTAGGGGTAGCTTGTATTGTATGTGTCTATAAATGTGTGTGTGATAAAAAGACAGGAAATGTGCTTGTTTCTTCTTCTGTAGACATGGACATTTTAGTCTATTAATTACCAGAGATAGCTCAATGTATGGAGTCCTGTCTGGGTGACTGGATGCAATGTAAGCTCCCCAGGGACAAAGATATCCAGCTAAGATAAAATTGGGATTCATTATCAGCCTCGCTTGTTTTTTTTTTGTGGCTTTCTCGTCATCCTCTATTTGTGTGTCTCTGTCTCTTTCAGTATATAATAATAATAAAATAATCATATAAATGACTTTATTAAATTACTTATTATTTATTTATACAAAATTTACAATTAAAATATACAGTAAATAGAAATTAATTTTCAAATTCATATCAAAAAGAGAGAAATCTGCAAACTACACCCCCATGCAAACTGAAGTGCCAGTGGCTCCAAAGCATGTGTCTGACTTTGTTAATCCGTTTGAGAATTAATCCCTTTGAGATGCTGATTTCTCTTCACTGTACAGCACAGCTGTCCTGAGACAAGGCACAGCTGTGGAGTCAACCTCCTGAACCAAACATGTTATTGTTCAGCTATGCTGTCCTCATCATTGTAAGATTGATTTAAGGCTGAATGCATCTCACTTTTATCCTTTTAAGACAAAGAATATTTTAGAAATTAAAATGTAAAAATCAGATCTTAATCAGAACTGATGATTCAATCTGATTGATCAATTATCTATATTGAAGACAGTGGAATCATGCTACCATTTTGACATGAGTTTAAAAGCTAGTTTTCAAAAGATGAACTCGAAGAATGATATTTTACTAATGGTTAGTCATATTCTTACTTGTGTTGTGGATTAGTGGGAATCTAGACACATTATAAAGACTTCCTGAGAAAAGTGAATTGGCAAAATGATAGTTTAGCTCATGTAACTAATTAGCAAAATACAATGATCTAAAACAATTTTGATGAAGAACATTTCAGCTATTGTTGTGTGTCATTCATGGTAAAGAACCTGTTTATAGCATTACTTCTAATGGTTGTTAATATATTTGTTTAATCCTTATTAAACAACTTTACCTTTCTGTCTTACTCTGAGTAGTGAGTAGAAACACAACTGCTAGTCTGTGCTGTAATATGCAACATGGTCTCGCGGCAGTTCGTGAAATGGTCACATTATTTTTAATCTATTGATTCGTGTACACGGACACGTTTATGTTGTTTTTTTTCGTGGTGGTCAGCACGTAATGGGAAGCATCTATATGGAGGTTGAGTTTAGGAAAATAAGAACGGGGAAAGGACACGTCACATGCCGGGACACGATCCACGGTCTCTGGGAGACGCGGGACAACAACGGGACGGTTGTGTTTAGGAAAAGAAGAACGGGGAAATGAAACGTTACACGCCGGACACGATCCCCGGTCTCCAGGGTTAAAGTCCTGTGTGGTTTGACCCATCCACCACCCCAACCAACCTCCCTGCGCGGATTTTCGGCATTTCATACTACTCGCTACCGAAGTCGTGCTGTGATCACGAAAGATGCTTCCCATTGAAATACATTAGTTTAAAAAACGTGCTGACCACCACAAACAAAACGAGATAAACGTGTCCGTGTACACAAATCAATAGATTAAATAACGTGACCATTTCACGAACTGCCATGAGACTGGGTTGTAATATGCTGTTTTGTTAAAACTCATATTTGTCTCTGTCTCTTTATTGCTGAAATCTGGAAAAGTTAAATCTAAATAACTGGATTGGAGTTTTGAGTTCAGCCCAGTTAACTTTCCTCAAACTTTGTCTAACAAAAATGATTGAGTTGGATCTTCACAGACTTTAATCTGAAAACCTCCCTGTGTCTTTCTCTCTCCTGACAGCATTACCTGGCTGTGAGCGGGGCCTTCATGGATTCACCGTACAATGGCAACACGTCCCTGCAGACGTCCACCTCCAACCTTAATGCCGGCTACTCTCGACCTTCAGAAGCAGAGGATGATGGGAAAGTGTCCAGTGACACTATTTGGCTGTGGATCGCTGTGCTGGCAACCATTGGCAACATAGTAGTGGTGGCTGTGGTTTGCGCCTGTGCCTTCTGAAAAGATAGAAGAGTGGAGCAAAAATACTGCCACTATAATAATAATGGGGAATCTTGTACATCCTGAAAATATATTTTTCTTCAAAAATAATGTAAAATAGCCTTACTTTTAGATTAGATTTTTAAAGAGTTTTAAAAAGGGAATTTGCATGGAATTCTTCATTCAAATGCTTTTCACATTTTTTTCAACAAATAGAAGAGAGCAACATTATTAAATACAGTTAAAATAGGAAACACAAAACTATTTATTTATTTGTTTATTTAAGCTGTCATTGAAAATTGAAATAATGATCTGATGAGACACAAGTATAACTTTTTCACTTCAGTTCTACAATGAAACAATATTAAAAGAAAAGAATTAAGGTTAAACAAAAAAACAACATAGTCACAATAAGGGACTTCTACAATGACTACTGAAGCAGATCTTACTCAAAATACTGGATACCAACCAAACAAGACCACACACAGCCAGATACCATGCGTGTATATCCTTTGTTACACATTTCATATGACTAACCAGCAAGAAAGCTACCCAGCACACATTTGGATAAACCAAATCAAGTTGATAGATCTACAGAAAGTTCAAAGACAACCCTGCCATATTAATTTGAGTTTTAGTAGACGCCTTGCTATAGGAGAACTTCATTCATTAACTTAACCCACTCCTCTTCCAGATCTCTGCTTGTCAGCAACCAGCAACCTTTTAATCAAAATAGCTTGAAATTATTAGAAGCAGCCGTGGTTTATTATTAGATCTACACTACTATTACATTAAAAGGTTTCCTAATTCAGCTATTTGTCTTTGCCATCCAGGTACAGTATATGACCCACAACAGTCAAATACATACAACACATATGTGTGCTTTAATCACTGGAAAGTAAATAGGACCAGTGGAACTACAATCAGATAAACTTGTCCTCAGGTTTGCCCTTTATGGTTGCAGACTCTAAATCGGTCACAGGGATGTTTATTTTAGCCAAGATGAGAACACAGTAACATTTTTAATGAGCGTTGGGCAAAATACTAAATTCATTCATCTTGGATTCCAGGCTAAAAAAAGCATTGGCCTTGATATAATAGTGCTATTGTAAACTTGCCAATGGTCAGCTGGTTATGCAAGCCAAGCTGGTGTTATATAAACCCATTCAGTCCTGGTTACACCAGGCTCAGCAGAGGTCAAACGCATTAGACGAGATCGTAGCTTGATCTCTTAGTGGGATCAGAAGCCTGAGAGAGATCCACTGCTGCAGCTTGTAATTTAAATATCTGTGTTATGGGATTTAGTTGTTAGAGAGGCCAGAGGTTTGAGCCGTACTGTATAACATCCTGATGATGCTTGACTAAAGCACTGAACTCCAACCTGTATTGTCTATACTATTCTTTTCTATTCTATTGTTTGTATTCTTACATTTCCAGCACCCAGTATATTTATTTGACTAATTCTGAATACTCTGGCCAATAAGAGGAATAGGCCGTATTATATACTATACCCTGCCAGCACCCTAGTACAAAGTCCATGTAATGTCCGATTTAGCCCATGTGTATATAGAGCAGGTTATTGTCTGGAGAAATAACAGCAAGCGAGTGGGCATGTTGATGACCTTTCTATCATGTGGCTGGCACAAAACCGGAAGAATATAAACATCCGAGGGTTAAGAAAAAGGGTCATTTATGTAAAGATACCAACGAAAATGTCTAGCTGTAGAGACAACGTGATTCTAGAACTTCTGTTGGGAAAAGCTAACGCCGAAATCAGGAGTCATTGACAACTTTAAGAAACGGACTCGTTGTTTATAACCAAATTACAAACCTGTGTAATCCGTGTCGTGTCTTGACCATGGTGTAATCCTCGCCATGTTCTGCCTCCTGCACGTTCTACCCAAGCGCCACCACTCGCCTAAAACCAAACAGTATTTACAGTAAGTGAGAATGCATCTGACACGGACAATCTCGTGTTGTGTGCTACATGTGTGAAAGGGCTCTCCGGACCTGATTCTCCAGATGTTTTCCAGAGTTCATATGAGAAAACATCTAATAACTTCTTAATGATTTGTTTTAAAATGGGTCCTTGATTTAAGACAAAGGTAGACAAAATCAGGCTTCTCATTTCTAGCTGACAACTGTTGTTTTGCAGGTTGAAATCACAACTGTCATCCTCAGATCTCAGCTGTAGCTTTAGCTAGCCAACTTGTGAAGCTGGTTTTAAAAAGAGACGCCTGTAAAAGGGTTTTAGATATGTACTTGATGGTTATTATGTCGTGCTAAAAGACTGAGACTAAAGCTGTAGCTTATGTCCCAGGACCCAAAGTCAGCATCCTGATGTAGAACATGGAAATAGAGAACAGTAAATTACCACAAACATTCACACTAATAGCAAATTTTAAAAACTCTTCATCTGACACCCATGTCTTGCATTTGAAGAAACTGTAGCATCCTTAAAAAGCCCAGAGGAAACCATTTCCATTTAGAAAGGCTCAGCTGTGGTTGAGCAGTGATTTGTTGAAATTTAACAAGCAAGGAATGTCGCGCAGGGGCATCTCTGTCACAGTTACTCTTTCCCCATTATAAGGATAAATACATCATTAAAAACGGTAGTGCCCTCGCTTTCAGCTCTCTTTAAATCATTCTGTTCGTGAGAAGATGAAATCTCATAAAGAGGCAATGGTGGGAGAAGAAAAGGCATAGAGAGGACATGGAGATACAGAATGAGGAAGATGAGGGTAGATAAGGTCAGAGGAGGTCAAAAAGTAATGGGAAGAAACTTAATAAAACTGGAATGTAGCAGAAGGAACAAACCACACTCTTTTTCATTAGTTTGTTACGAACTTTGTCTGTCTGCAGTGTGCTTGGCAGGTACAGTGGGTTTTTGGCAAAAAAACAGCTGCCTGCTGTGACTGAAATGAGACTAAACAAAACAGTTAAGTTGTATTTTATACAGTCTATGGTTGTGGTCCAGAAAACCACAACAAGCTGAAAGACGGTACATAGCTCCACAGAGCCAAGGGGAACTGCTGTGGGTTTGTCATTATGAGCAACGCCTTACATGTAGCTGTGTGATACATAATCAAACATATTAATTATAGCCACTTTCATAAAGAAATAATAACCCTACTTAATCAAGGCATTTTGTGCCTAAACTGAACCAAATCTTAACCATGGCGGTGTCAATTCACAAAACAATTTTATTTGGCAATCTATTTGATTTGTAACTGTTTTAGAGGTACTGACAAATTATTTTGTTCTTATATTTTGGACATCAGACCATCAAGTACTATATGTTAAACTGAGACTTGTTAAAATAAACACAGTAGTAGTGGTCGTTCTATATGTACTATACTGTTTCAGAGGACAACATATGAACATACATTCCTGCATTACGTAGTTTTAACCCAGTCTAGTCAGAATAAATCATGCAGCCAGTGTCTTCCACTACACATGTGTTTATACTAGGGCTGTCAATCGATTAAAAAAATTAATCTAATTAATTACAGACTCTGTGATTAATTAATCGAAATTAATCACATACATAATTAACGGTGCCTGAACCGATACTTTTTAAGAAAGTAAAAAAAGAAAAGAAAACAAAGGGTACTAAACAACAGTTGGTGACATTAAAGAACGGCTTGTTTATTGCTAAGGCCATGTGGTCAAAATTAAATGATTTAATAATAATGTATAACAATAACAATAACTTATTTCACTAGTAAATTGCTGTTGAACGACAAAAACAACCACCAAGGACATTTACAATAACTTCAAATGCACCACGAAGCTGTAGTTTACCAGTTTCATTGAACGCACCGTCTGTGTTGTTTTTCCGACGGCAGCTCGGCAGCTGCAGATTGTTACATCCCGCTGTTGAGTCACAGTCCTCTACAGTAAAACACAGTCAAACTTTACACCGTTTAGCGTTAGCTGTCAGCATTTTAACCATGTTTAATCCATCCATCTCTCTCACTGCTGCAGATCCTCTTTTCACCTGGTCTCTGTTTTAGCTACAGAGTGAGACCTCTTTTCTTCTTCTTCTTCTTTGATTGCACTCGCACATGTGCAGTAGCTCAGATGTAGATCATGTCAGCTAGCTAGCTCCATAGACAGTAAAAGAAAGGCTGTTTCTACAACTTCGGTCAGTTACAAGGCAGGATTAACTGGGAGACTTCTAAATGAGGGCGCACATGTAAGTAGTTCTTTTGTAGATTATGGTTAACTTGTGTGTGTTGTAGCAGTGCTTTGCTATTGAGAACGAGCATGCTAGCGTTAGCATTAGCGTTAGCATGCTAACGCTACGAGCTAATGTTGCGGTTAGCCTGCTCGTTTCGGCTTGTGACGTCACAAGCCGTGCCGATTTTGGACAGCTCACCCAGAGACTGAAGGCAGGACACATTCAGAAACCGTATCTCACTCTAAACAGCATGGATGGATTTTTTTCAAAGTTTGTATGTGTGTGGAAGCACCAGAGACACAACATAACACCCCAAATCCCAGAAAAAGTGATTTTTTCATAATATGGGCACTTTAACTAGCATCACATGCAGCGGTGTTTGTGTTGTCTGTATCGTCTTCAGAGCACCAGAGAGAAGTGCAGACATATCAGTGGCACCAGATTTCGGTAGCCAGGGTTGGCAGGAAGAATATTTTTACAAGTAAATGTTCCAGTTAATGATCCAGGCAGCACATTCTCGTCTCCCTCCTTCATTTTACAGTCGAATGGTGGCTAGAACGGCTCCGGGTCAAACGTCAATATGGAATGGATTAATCTGCGTTATTTTTTTTAACGCGTTATTTTTTCTCAGATTAATTAATCGAAATTAACGCGTTATTTTGACAGCCCTAGTTTATACATGTGTGTTTTCACATGCATCTCACTACCTCAGCCTGTATGAGCCGCGTCATTGTCTCGTCAGTCCAGCAGAGTAATGAGCTGTAATGTGCCTCTCGAGCTTCCTATCCGTTTTTTTCTTTTTCCCCTCCCTTGGTTGACATCCCAGGGGAAGAGCGGTCAGAGCAGATCGTATCTCTGCGGTCGACTTTATTAGAAAATGATTTTACAGACAGAATAGAGCTAACTTCAGCCGTCAGAGACAAAGACAGAGTCTAAAGGAGTGGAGGAAGAAATAATTTGTAACATTGGTAATCTGAGATGAAGAGTGGCAATGAGTGATACGTTAAGTAAAAAGGGAAGATGTGGAAGAGAGAGGAAAGATAATGAGGCAGGAAATACTCATTTTCATTTCCACCATTAGTACATTCACTTATGACAACTGACATGGAAAGAGACATTGTATATGAGTGTGAGCGAGGAAAGGAGAAACAATGCGCCAGAGAGAGGACAGAGGATGTGTAACGAGGATAATGTTTGACTGAACGAATAGTATAGACTCTAGAGTAAGAAGAAATGAGTATAGACTCTAGAGTAAGAAGAAATGAGTATGACAAGAGAAAAATCAAAGATGCAAAAAAAGTAAAAAGTGTACAGGTTAGCTATATTTCTAAACTCTAACAAACATCCGAGAACTCAACCAAACAGTACATATTCACAATATTTATCAATGTGTTTGTGGTCCTTGTTTGGTCGGTCGAGGCTCAGGTGTTCATCCACCACCTACAATTTACCTCACACAACACCCTCACTCCCTCACTGTCTATCAACGGCCAGTTTTTGTGGAAGCATGGACCTACAGTATCAACCAGTTGATAGCATCGATGTGTTTCTACCTATGTGACCCAAAGCTTTTGGAGGTGACTCAGCGGACCCCACAAAGAAGAAATCACGCAAACATGAGCATCTGTTATAATGGACAAGGCCATCTACAAAACCCTCCAATCAGACAGGTGTTTTTTTTCCCCATTCTCTCCATCTTACTGCTGACAATACCTGCCTACACAGCCCCATGGAAATGAAGGATAACAACTCCAGGCGCCTGTTACCAACTCCAGTAGCTCCATCTACTCAGCCACCCAGGCACCCAGAGGTGAGAAGTAAAGTACTGTAGTTACTGGTGTGGTGCAGCAACCTGATGTAGGCCACCTTTGCTTTTAGGAAGAACAGCTGCTGTGTGTTTTTCATGCTCACACATTTCGTTTTAGCTTTTCTTTCTCCTCGAAAAACAGCTTGTTAGCAGTATTACTGTAACATCGCTCATTGAAAGTGATGAGCCAGTCTGCAGCAAACATGAGTCACCCATTGTCTTCAACTTATAATCAGGATTTCTATGAGATCACCCTCTCCCAGGAAAGATTTTTGTTCTTGCAATAAATGAATGAGACATTGCATAATGAATATTTTAAACAGTAAACAGTCTATACACAACCTTGTTGCTAAAAGATAAGGTATCTTGCTTGATAAAGAGATTGCATTTACATAGGCCCTAATGCAGTACTTTAAAGGACTGTAAGTAAAAAACAAAAATCCTCCACACTGTATATGAACCCAAGATGGCAGTATAACGAGCTCAATGATCCAGGAACCTGAACTGACAGAGGATTCTCTCAGTTCATCTCCTCTCAGGGTCTGACCAGAACACATCCATGAATCTGAGTTTGTCTAACAGATTCATCCTGAATCAGTTTGTTGGGTAAACAGGAGTCATGTTTTTCACTGTTATCTTTGCCTCCTTTTAGGAATACCAGGTACACCTTATTTATTCTTAGCATATGTGATTATTATTATAATGGTTTTATTATTCTATTATTTAAAAATCATTGTATTCACTGTTGCCTATTTCTCTTGTTTGACACGTTGTACCCTCTGTTCTCTTTCTTCCTTCCTCTGTCATCTCCCACATCCCTCCTTTCATGCATGTGATGCACCAGACCGTGAAGTCCACATTGTGAAACCACTCCCCTAGACACACACACACACACACACACACACACACACACACACACACACACACACACACACAAACTTCTCTCCATCTATCTATCTTATGTCATCCTCTTTTCTTCCTCTTTCTTCATTTGCCTCATTGGACATTTATGTAACTCGTCATTTACTAATACTGTATTAGTGTGGTACACATGGGTTGTATCTGGGGTTGACTAATATGCAGACGTGGTTGCAGAGTATTTATAAATATGATATAGTGTTATGTGTTTTATAAATTTTAAACAAATAATGGGTTGAAATTGCCTGTCAAATAGAAAACTTATCAGACCATGAAAACAGAGAGCTAAAATATATACAATTTCCGCAAGAAAGGCAAAACCTGGATCCTGAATCTTTTTTCTACCTCCGTAGAGATACCCAACATCGATCTTCATAGAAGAAGGACTGGACTTGGAGAGGTGGCAACCAGACCGGTCTGTCTTCCACATAATGAACTGAGAGACTACACTGTGGCACTGACTTCATTCTGATCCACCTTCCTGGATTATGAATACAAGTGCACATGGCGATACAGGTGTGTCAGGATGACCATGTTCTACATCATGATACAGAATGGATTTAAATGAAGAGTGACTCTATCCTATGGAGGATGTGTAAAAACTGCAGTGTGGTGACATGAGGATATTTGCCAGATGAGAAGACAGATAAATAAGGAAAAGCAACAACAGCCTAAGCAAATGTCTCATTATGGTTATATTTGGCTATAAGCCCACACCACACTCACATTTAACAGCCCTGGTGATGAGGAACAGTTTGAAGATCCCTTCCCTCCCCAAATATCTGGTAGCAGAGTGGTAATAAGTTACATATTTGCTTAGATATTTTAATTTCGGTAATGAGGATATTTGGGGAATGTAGTTTGTAGTTTCTGGAGAAGACAATGAAAGAAGTTGGACTGAATTGATATAGTTTACGATTTGGACGATATGGGACTGTAAGGAAGATATTGTTGTACAGATAAGACATTCAAACAGTGATGCAACCTTTAAAGGTTTTGAGGGAAAAAAACTCAATAGTACAACCATGAAATTAACTATTACTTGTTTGTTCCAAATGTCATGACTTGCTGAGAAGTGTATAATGTATTAAACTTATGATAAGCTATAACCTATGGAGACTTCACTGTGACAACTAAAGCCAAAATGTTCGAAGGGAAAAATACATTAAATTCTGTAAGTGTTAAACATGTAATAAAGCACATACATAGGCCTATTATGCATACACTCACTCACTTAGACAGACAGATGGTAAAACAGATGCAGACATAATGAGAAATTGATCACTATGCAAATAAGAAACAGAAAGAGTATGCCTGTTAACATCTGCAGCACTGTATGGCTTGCAGAACAATAGGAGCTCAATGTTAAATGTTAACATGCTACCATTGTAGCATTATGTGTACCTCACTTACATGCATGGCTACCAGCAGATTTCTCTCATTCCCATCACTGTCCTCATCAGGGTGTGATTTGTGGAAAAAGCAGAGGGGGGGTGGGGGTTATCATGCACAACAAAACAAAACATGCAAGAATGATATCCCCCTTTCAATACCACCATGGATATAGTGCCACTCGGCCAGCAATGCTAAAACACTTATTTATAAACTTCAATATTCAATGGAAACTAATCCCAAATGAAATAGAATAATGTGGTGTCAACATAAAACACAGCGCTTTCAGGCCGGAGAGCGGAATTCACTTCACGATGCAGGAGTGTTTTAATCCGAACCATGATCTTTTTCCTAAACTTAACTAGTCGTTTTGGTGCCTAAACTTCATCACTTCGTCATCGCCGCATGACACTCACTTTTTCTGGCTAAACTGAACGACCATGGCCCCTGAAAGGACTGTCTATCTGGTGGTGCCTGTAGTGGGCTCACAGTCACCTATTGGCAGCTAAAAAACTGCCGCTGGTGGCTGGCGTCCCAGAGCTCTGTATCGACTAAATACAACCAGCACCTGCCGCTTGGATTTTATCGTTCTATGGCACTATACTGTAGACTGTTCACGTAGCGCTTTAATTAGTTTAAAATACTTCTATTTTAGGTATATAATGGTCTATTTGTGAAGTAGCATTGATCACTTTTAGGTGGGGATACATTTTGTCCCCACTGGGGATAAAAATAATTCAGCAGAGGCAGGGATATGTAGACCAGAAAGGATAAAATCCCACGAATCCCCCCCCAGCAAATAACACCCTGGTCCTCACTGATGGAGTAAAGTGTTTGCCTTCTTCGCTAATACCTGTCAGTCATTTGTACTTTAGTCAATATATATGTTTATGTGTTAGGGTTTGGCTTTACATTTGATTCTAGTTTGGTGCATTTGATAATATGTTTTTTTCTGTCTCAGTTTTAAGTTTTATTTGAGAAATACCTCCCTTTGTACATTTTCAATCATGCCATGAATCATAGTTCCTCGTCTTCAAAGGAAGTTTTGTAAAAGTGGACCTTTCTACTGTATGACTTCTGTAATATAACTTCATTAAATTAATAAGAATGTGTGATGTTTGTCCATCCCATCAGGTTTATTTATGAATGCTTGTCACATTGAACTTATGGCAAAATCATGCAGTTCTACTTGTACTACTTTTACTTTTTACATTTATAATCCAAATGGAAACTCTCACATGCACATAATGTTATTTTCATAATTTATGTGCAGGCTATGCATTAGAAATGTACATGTACTATGTCTACATGACATGTACTTCAGATGCTCAATGGTGTTTTAAGCCCCCAACTTCTCCTTCCAGGCAGCGCTGCCACCATTGACTTCAAGGCACCTAACCCTAACCCTAACCATTGCCTAATCCTAGTGCTAGACGTTGGGGGCTTAAAACACCGATAAACACTTCAGATCATCAGCTTTCTTACTTTTATGCATTAAATTGATGCTGGTTTTAAGTGAGTGCCTTCAAACAGCAACCGCAGTGATATAAAGTGCACCTGTCAAAAGATAATTTCAAAAATGTAATTTGAAAGGCAATGTCTTATTTCAGTGGCTTCAACACTGTCTAAAATGAACCCAATTGTACTGGCCTTCCTGGTACTTTACTTAATTAAGAGGAAGGGCAGAATGTTGAATAATAGGTGCTAATAATTGTCACTTTATTATTAGGGATTGATTTCTTTAATTGGTCTTCTAATTTATATGAATGAAATGATGAATTCGGAGTGGTTGGTCTTGATATATTCCAGTGAATGTGTAATGACAGGACTTCATCCTGGTGACACTGACTAAATCTTAATTAATGGTAATGTGGCTTCATCTTGAATCATCTTCATCTGACTTAATAATGATCACAGGATTTCCTGTTTCAACTAATAATGACTGCAGCTCCATTATAAAGACTGATTGTATGAATAATAACAACGGCACCATTCTCCTACAGTAGAATTACATCATCTTAATCAGACATGAAAAATACATTTACAGCTCAAAACATGTGTAATAGTACCTATGTATTCTGTATTTTGTTAAAGCAGGATTAAGTAGTATTTCCACCCTTAACACTAAAATGCTGCAGGTCAAACTGAAGAACAGGCGTTTTCGTGAACATGTCTGGATTTAATTGCATGATTTCAATATTATTGAGAAAATAGTGTAGCATGAGTAACTCCATGACTTTTGGTGAGTTCTGGAACTCATCCAGAACTGGACTTTGGTAAGACTCCAGCGTGGTAGTAATGGACGTCGCGCGTTTATTCCGCAAGGAACCAAGACACTGCTTAATTACATTAGACTCGAGTGGTTGCGGTTACATTCGGTCTCGACATACTATTTACACATTAATACTGACCGACACTAGACTTACGCACTGGCCACGGTTACATTCGGTAGCCTGGTGCGCGGTCTCCTCGTAACAGTCTAACTACCATGTAGCAACATTCACTTCTAACATTTAACTTAACATAACGTGTATTTGTATGTGATATAATACTTTCCCCTTGGTAA
This sequence comes from Sander lucioperca, assembly GCF_008315115.2. Taxonomy (NCBI): domain Eukaryota; kingdom Metazoa; phylum Chordata; class Actinopteri; order Perciformes; family Percidae; genus Sander; species Sander lucioperca. The sequence goes on along the minus strand of NC_050177.1, from coordinate 26,068,985 downwards.
TGTAGCCTATGAATTTCCATGAACACAATTCTAAAATTCCCGAGGCATAAAGGCTTCCGGGATCGGTTGATAACTCAAACTTGCCGAGAACCTAGACAACCCGTATGATTACATAGACTCATGCATTAGGCACGGTTACAGTCTCGTTCAGTTGCCTGGTGCGTGGTCTCCTGGTGACAGCCCACCTACCGTGTAACAAACATTTAACTTAACAACTACTAAGATAACATGACGTGTATTTGTATGTGATAACATACTACATCGATAATGTAGCCTATGAATTTCTATGTACACAATCATCTAAGATACACGAGAAATAAAGGCTTCTGAGATCGGTTGATAACTCAAACTTGCCGAGAACCTAGACACCCATTTGAATATAGATTCATGCAGTACCCACGGTTATGGTCCTTATGGTCTCGTTCAGTAGCCTGGTGCGCGGTCTCCTCGTGACAGCCTACCTTCTATGTAGCAACATTCACTTCTCTAACATTTAACTTAACATAACTACCAAGATAACATGACGCGTATTTGTACGTGATGTACTTCCCCATCGATAATGTGTGAATTGCCATGAACACAATCATCTAAGATGCACCAGAAACAAGGCTTGGTTAATAACTCAAACTTGCCGAGAACCAAGACACTGCTTGATAGACTCGAGCGGCCGGTTGCACGGTTACATTCGGTCTCGTTCAGTAGCCTGGTGCGCGGTCTAGGTAGCTCATTTCCTGATTGATTCTACCACCACCACTCCAGTGGAGGCGCTAATGAGCTAGATTACTACCCACACAGTAGCAGAAGAATACCAGCTACACACAGCAGCATGAATGAGGTAAAAGAAAACAACAGGAGTGAGTCGGTTCATTGATGTATGGCACTCGATTATCCCGGTTCAGTGACATGAGTCGGGTTAATTAACCGGCTCTTCAGTCAGTTCGTCAACACTAGCCCGTTATGTTTTCGTACGGTGTTTTGGATGTTTTTGAACTAAACAGTACGGCAATCATGCTAATGAATACAATTATTTTTTCATCAGATGTCGTAGTTACAACACAAGACATGACCCTCCCCTATTTTCCTCTGATGGTCCATTCCATAAATACTGAACGGTCCCTATCCATTTCTTTGTCTGAATGGCAAAGACTAATGACTATACACAGATCTGTACACTTATGGACTAAATATTCCTTTGTGTGATATTCTGTGAACTTCATAAGGCATTGTATAAGCAAGTGTTTTCTTTGTGCGTGTATGTGTGTGTGTGTGTGTGTGTGTGTGTGTTTTGATTGTTAGCACTTCAGGCTATCCCAGACACTCCATCTGTAGTCCTGCCAGTCATGGCTATCTTTGGGGAGATGTGAGATTCTCAAACACATACAGATAAATGAAATCATGCGCATGCGCATGCACAGTCACACACACACACACACACACACACACACACACACACACACACACACACACACACACACACACGCTCGACGCACGGGCACACACACACACACACACAGCAGTGTTTTTATCCTCTTTTTTAAACACTGTATAGCTCTTTACATTTTTGAACAAATATATTTTACACATTTTTTTATTTTTTATTTTAAATTTCTAATTTATATTCAAGATTCTTGCAAGTACTTGCTTGTTTCTTTTTCTTTTCTCTTGCTATGCTTATTGTGACCGTTAATACCAAGGCAAATTCCTTGTATGTGAAAAGCTAATTGGGAATAAACCTGATTCTGGTTCTGATGTGATCCAGTATTAATATAAAAATATTGATTGATTAAAGCTGCTTTAAGTTATTAGAAAATGACAATATCCAAATTCAATGTAATAAAGAGCACATACTGTAAGGAATATCCCATGTTATTTAACACTGAATGATTCTTTTTTTCTATTGAAATGTATCATCAAGGTAGGTTGTTTCTATTTTCACTTTTTTGTGTTTAATCACAACATCGGTTAAGGACCAAAGATACTTCTGATTTTTACTTTTAATTACTGTAACGTGGATGAAATGGATGTTGGGTGATAAAAAATGAAAAGGCATTGAAAAATGTAAAGAAAATTAGCGGTTACCATGACCAGCCTGAGAGATAGAACGAGACCAAGAGACGTTTCTCCAAACAAAAGATATGTTGACCTTGAGGAGGGGATCACACGTCATTCAAAATCTAATCGTCGCAGTGACCCTTATATAGCAAGTCCTCACTGGAAAGCACTGAATATATGCCAATGAAGTAACGCAATGTGTTGGCTCAAGTTTATAAAAGCACACATGTTGATGAAAGGCACTTCATCTGCTGGAAGGCAAATTCAAGAAATCTTTTGGCTGCATGTTGACCAAAACAGTGATCACTAGCCTCTTTGGCAGTACATTTAATCCAGCACGGGGGCCATGCCCGGAAAGAAGGAAGAGATTAATAAATTGTCAACAAAGATAACGATGGATGAAGCAACAGTTTCAAGAACCAGACTGTTGTGGTAAAATTATTTGATATGAATAACTCCTCAGTCCAGGGAGCAGGGCTACCTGACCTAACAGACTGTGAGATAAACAAGATGTTACACAGAAGCCGGTCACCAATATTAAACCAGATTATAATTTACAGCTTTGTTTTCCACATTTTTGGAAAACACCATCCAAAATGCTTTGTACACTTTAAAGCCAGAAGATAAGAGTTAAAGAAATAAATTATATTATGAAGAAAGACCATGTTGAATTGCTATTACATATTATGCATTAAACATATCACAATTATATGATCTTGTGTTGGTTGACTTGTGAAAAAGAGTGACATTTGCATTTAATATATTTATTAAATGCACTTTTAAACAGTGCAATCAACTAAATTAATTATAATTAAAGGATGAAACGTCTGTTACAAGAAATCTGATTACACATGCACACACACACACAGCAGTGTTTTTATTGTCTGAGCAGTGCTGTACTGCTCAGGCACAAAGATGTCTATATATGGTGTGAGAAGGGCAGAGGAAAATAATGATGTAAACTTGGCTCTCTAAGTCTCAGTTTTTTTACTTTAGTTTTACCTTAGCACATAAAAATTTTGTGAGGGTGGAGGTCTGGGTGGTGGATATGTGTGTAGTCCTCTACATCCTGCATTACACTGAGAATCCACAAGAGGGCAGTTAACATGTGCCAGCTTGCATACAATAGGTGTGTCAGGTAACTATTGATCTTGGTGATGATGTAGAGGTCTCAGAAACCCGTGTATCAAATATGATACAAATGGCGCTAGATCCCGGAGTAGTTATGACAGAATGCAACTACTTTAAAAAGTATGTACTATGGCAATGAAAGTGTGTACGTGTGAGTGTGTGTTATGACTAAGGGTGAACTCATTGCTAGAAAATGACCTTAAGATTTGCAGCAACAACTGCTCACTTATGTGTGTGTAAGAGAAGAAAGCAAAGATAAAGACACAGTCTGAGAGTCAGTGTGCTCAGTTGCTTTGATAGCACAGTTGTGTTTATGTGTGTGTGTGTGTGTGTGTGTGTGTGTGTGTGTGTGTGTGTGTGCGTGTGTGTGTGTTTTCCCGTAAAGACTGACTCACTGACTCAGTCATTCTACAGATTCGCACATTTTACAAGAATAAACACTGCTTGCTGCATGTTTTTCAGCTCTTACGTGGCACAAGTCTGATCTTGTTTTAGCTGATCTTCTCATGGCTTCATAACTTTGTTTACTTTCGGATGTAAACAGCAGCATAAAGCTCCAAAAATATTTAGATACTCTTCTCACTATGTCATAAAGCTTGTGGTTAAGTATTGATATACTGACATTCCATATGTGATTAACTTAATTAACAACTTTAGAACTGCATTTTGCAGTTATCATGTGTGTGTTGAACCACCAGAAACTGCTAATAACATGGGGAATCCACTATAAAGAGTAAACTAGAAAGCTTGTGGTTTTGGTGTATTTGTCTATTATACTAATCAGATTCCAAAACAACTTCAGAAAGTGTACATTTACCAACACGCTGTCATGTTAATCTATGAGAACTGTAATGAACCATGAAGTTACATAACATGATAAAGTGCCCATCGATCTTTTTAATCTAGGGAACGTCTGGCTGTAGATTATGTTTCTATCTGTGAGTGTAGAGTGATAAAGTGTCTGACAGACAGCCAGATGGGAGTCACTCTCTGATCTGAAAGGTGGCTGGCAATAATGAGACACAGATGGTAGCGGTATACACACACACAAACATGAGACTGTCCCACACACGCACGCAAGCACGCACACACACACACACACACACACACACACACACACACACACACACACACAGCAGTGTTTTATCCTCTTTTTTTAAACACTGTATAGCTCTTTACATTTTTGAACAAATATATTTTACACATTTTTTATTTTAAATTTCTAATTTATATTCAAGATTCTTGCAAGTACTTGCAGTACTTGTTTCTTTTTCTTTTCTCTTGCTATGCTTATTATGACCGTTAATACCAAGGCAAATTCCTTGTATGTGAAAAGCTAATTGGGAATAAACCTGATTCTGGTTCTGATGTGATCCAGTATTAAAATAAAAATATTGATTAAAGCTGCTTTAAGTTATTAGAAAATGACAAAATCCAAATTCAGTGTAATAAAGAGCACATACTGTACGTGCTTATAATATTTAAAGTTATTTGTTAGACTGTTTTCTATGCTGATTCAAGAGGAAGATAATGCAGCTACAAATACTTGAAGCAATGCAATTAAATGTTGGCCAGCTCTGCTCTTTAAACCAAAGATTTGGATTTGTGCCTGGAGAATCCATTGGTCTCTACTTCCAGCACACGTCCTGATTTATCTGACCACACACACACACACACACACACACACACACACACACACACACACACACACACACACTGTCTGGAAACGGCAGAGACAGAAAGGAGGTCTGGGAATGCTGAACAGGGGAGAGCCGGGAGGGAGGAGAGTTGGAAAGTTGCAACTTCAGGGCAATATAGACCACATGCTATGGGAAGGAATGCCTGTGTCTTTGTAGGAGAGTGAAAGAGCAAATGAAAAGAAGAGAGGAGGAGGAGGAAAGAACAAGGAGGGAGGGAACTAAGCTAAGTTCTGCAGCGTGGCTCTGTCTCTGAATGAAAGAACCTCTCTCACTCTCTCTCACTCTCTCCTGCTCTCTGTATGTATGGCTCATGTCGGCTGCAGCAAGTGAGCACATGTCCAGAGCAAAGACAGCGAGGCTCTTCAAGTGACTTAAAGCTGGAAGTAAATATTTTGCAGAAACTTTGGCTGAAGGTGCGAGTCTAAATTTCCGTCCCTGCTGGATTACTTCTTAGCAATGTGACTGCTTTCTTTTGAGGATTGCTGAGCATCCAGCAAATAACTTATTTTTGATGGAAATGGAGTTTCAGTAACTAGATTTGGACACTTTCTTTCTTTCAAGAAATTGTGTTGTGATCCACAGATGTTTTTTGCAGATATGATACTACTGTAGTGACAAGAACTGAAACTCTCCACATGAACAGGACCTTGGGACATTAGTTCTGCCATCCTCCACACACCACCCGGACAGCTGCACTGTAGATCTCCTCATCATCAAAAGAATTCACTGGACCTGGATCAGTTTGACCCCTACTTGCCGTATAAGCATAATGCCTGGACTCTGAGCGCCTTGTAGGTCTCTGGTCAACTTGCAGGCAGGTGTGATGCTGGATGGTCAGTGTGTTTGATACACACACACACACACACACACACACACACACACACACACACACACACACACATGGGGTTGCCTGAAACTGCAGTGACCAGGACATCACATGAGGACATCCAAATCTCCAAACTCTTTCAGAAAAGCTAACTTTGAGTCTCATACCTGTGCTTGACAGATGCCGGTGGCAAAGTAACATGTGCATTGTCTAACAACAAGGCTTCACTCATCTCATACATTATAGTGTAATATCAAATCCAAAGTGCTTTGATTTGCTGAATTACTGGGTCAAGAGCCAAACTACACTGAACTGAAATACAGCATTTTCACACCATGACCCTACAAACTTGTAATTTGCATCACGCTGTCCTCCCTCACCTCCTTCTTCTGGTCCTGCTGTTGCTCCTCCATGTCTTGTGGGGGTGCTGTCACCCCCAGTGTCTGGACTACAAGCCTCCGTTTGAGCCCCGGCAGCCACTGGTCTTCTGTAAGGAGTATTCTAAATTTGGATGCTGTGATCTGGAAAAAGATGAGGCGATATCAGTCAAGTTTTACACCATCATGGACAATTTTGACCATTCAGGTTATATGACCTGTGCCAAGTACATACGCAGCATCCTCTGCCAGGTAAGCAAAACATTTAATTATTTGAATCATTATAATTATGTTTGATTATGTGGCTATGCTCTTCTTATCCTGGGCATCCAGATGTTCAAGGGATAATGTTTGTAATTAATTGCATTTGAGTATTTAACTGAAACTATACTAATATACTGGAAATATACACCTGTCACCTGCTAAAGTCATTTTTACAGTGGGATTCACATGAATCGTTTCCACTATGTGTTAGTGTAGCTACTTTGTGTAGTGACTACAGTAGTGACTACAGTCCCATATTTTTTTTAACCTAAATATGTCTCTCATGCAAGGTGTAAATTTGGCTGCGGATGTTTGCAGTTCCAACTTGGAAACCTGGTTTTTGCATCCAAGGTATTACACCGTAAGACGTCTTAAAGTTGAGCACAGTGTGCATTGAGCAGTTTATTTAAATTTCTTTTTCCTCTGTTTTTTTGTCAGGTAATAATAGTATAATTTATATTTCAGTGAGCAGTATTATAACCACCACTCTGAAATCCAACTCTCCAACTCTCCCTCTAAACAAAACTGTGGTGTGGTTCGTCAGTAAGACACCTCAACAGTAATCAACACATTGTGGTTTAACGGCTACATGGTGAGGTTGGCATCTGTTAGACAGCACTTACCCATGCTTGGAGAGCTAAACCACAGACTATGTATTGTTCATGTGTTGTATGAACCTAAACAAGCCAAATAATGCAGTGCAATAAACTTTTTACTTGGTTTGAAATAAAGAACATAAATTGACTGTTTGATTGAAACATTGCAACTAAATCCAGAGGAAATCCTTTAAGGGAAAACTTTGAAAGTACATTTTTGATACAGTGGCACATATGGGATAAAATATGCAAAGCACAGCACACACTCATTTGCTTACATTTGCTCATGTGTGAAAGTAAATCCGCAAAGAGTAAACTATGCTTCTTCCCTTCCAGATTCCTGGAAAACTTTGTCATAGTATCTTCTCCCACATAAGAGACAGCCATAGGCATGAGTTAGCTGGACTCTAGACCATGAAGCAGAATGACAGATACATAAATCAGGTTCCCAAATAAGTTGATCACAAGCAACTCACACCTCAGGAAAACAAAACAGGGATGCTCCTTCCAGAGACTATTGTCTATATTTAAAAGTCTGATAGCAGACGGAATAACGGACTTTGAATAGCGTTTTTTCCCTGGGTAGTGCCCTAAAGCGCCGGCCTGAGGGCAACAATGTAAACTGTGAGGACAGAACATTAAAAGCAATGACTCATATTGCTATCAAACTTTCTTAAGTTAAGTGTTACTGTGATCATTGTATCAGCATTACCGTAGAATCACAAATACTGCACCTTCTCCCAACTGTGATTGTGGCCTTTGTTAGTGTTTGGGAATGTTGTTGTATTTCTATTTCACCATCACTACGTTTCCATTTCTTTTCTGAGCATGCTAATTTTAAACAGATCCACCTCTCCTTTACTGGCCTTAAAGCCAGTCCAACATACTGATTGCATAATCAGATGCTGGCTTTGCACCTCAGACACTAACTTCATGCAGATGGTGAGTGCAAATTGAATGATAGGTGCAGCACAAATTTGTCCTGGCTCATGTATAGGCTACCTCAGATAAAATCTTGATTCTGCAGAAGCCAAAACAAACCCGTAAATAACACTTAAAAATCACACACTCAAATAATGCAAAAAACTAACTGAAAGACTTCCTGGCAGTTTAATGCATCATACGCTATGTTAAGACAGTGACAGATCCAATCCAATCAATTATCTTCAAAGTAAACAGACATTTTTACTAAAGGGTTAGTCAAAAAATGTGGACTATAGCACTGAGCGGTGTGGCTGTTTGTTCTTTGAGTTTTAAATATTTCAATAAAAGATAAAAATCTTCTTTGGAGCCCCACTCAGACCCACTTTGTGTTGTTTGAGGTAAGAGATTCCCTGGAGGTGGTCAAATCAACCCACTGCCAAGGTATTTATCCTGGCTAAACCCACCACACTGAGCCCTCTGTTACAGCTGTGCTGCAAGAGCTTCCTGCACTGATATCAGAGAGACAGTGAAGAGAGAGAGACAGATAGATGGACGTGTCAGGGAGACAGGAGGGAGATTGTCATCATCCCTGAGCTCAACTGACCAAACAAACAATCATTTCCTCCTCTGGCCAGGGGTACAGGATACGTTATATCAAGTTCAAGCAAGAGAGGGGCACAGAGAGAAGAGAAGGAAAGGAAAAGCAAGACAGATAGATATAGAGAGAAAAGCAGTGAAAATAAATAAAGATAGAGGGAGGCTCTGATGAAACTGAAAAACAGGAAGAGAAACCTAAAAACAGAGCTCAATAAACTCCAAGACTGAAACTGAAGTTGAAAAGTTTGTGCAACTGTATTAGAAAATTAGAAATGTGTGTGTGTTATAACTGTATTTTTAATAAGAGTATATTTCACAATTAAAATAAAAAACAACAAAACCCACCTAAGGCCACTTCAAGACCACAGCATCCAACAATCTAATGTTTTTTTCTTTTTCTTCTCTCACCACAATCACAGCTACTGAGGCTACTAGTTACTGCATTCACTCAGTAACTGACTCCAGCTATGATTTAGTTAAATCAGGACCATTTGTTGTAGAAAAGTTAAGGCACAGTCACATCTCTTCTCATTTTTTTCTTCATCTCACTTTGTCTTTTACCCCGCTCTCTCTGGGGGTCCAGGTTCACACATTTACCAGCCATCTGTTTGCCATGACTCTGTTGAATATATATATTTTTTAAAAACCACCATTTAGACTTTTCAGTGCAGTATGGGGAGTCAGGAAGGCAGACAACTGAATTTTTATTTACAGAATTTCAGTTTATTCTGAACTGTACAGCTTTACCACCAAATTATAGTAGTTTGAAGTGGCTGCATTGTTAGGGAACAGCTGTTCCCACTTAAATGCATTTATCCTACCCTATTATAGTAGGAGCCAAAAACAGAACTGACAATAGCTGGTATTTCAACTTCAGTGGGTCAAACAGGAGAAGTAAATACATTGTAGCCATAGATCACTGATGACTTTACATAGATGTCTCCCATTTTCCTGAATAAAACACTATCAGACTTAATATGAAACATTGGCATGATTCTTGCTTCTTTACTATACAGTGTCCTACTGCACAATAAAGAAGATACATCAAACAGTAGGAAGCACTATGAATTCGGTCAATGAGGCTTCCATCTGCTCCACATTGCTCTAGAAACTGCTGTCATTACCAGAACCAGCAGCTCAGACTGAAAACAGCTTTTGTTTTGCCCTGCTAAACTGTTCCCAGGAAGGCTCTGATCTTTGCCCAATGTACTTTCATGTGATTTAACAAAGTTACAGTTAGCTTCTCTTCATTTTTTTTTGGTCAATAACGATTTATTTGTTATTTATTATTTTTAGCATTGGTTCATTTTAGGGTTTGTATTGAGGTGGAACAGCAGCTGAAGTTGCATGAAGACAAAATAAAACAAAGCCAGAAACATAAATAGTTATTGCTTAACTAAAGGGATTAAACAACGCCAGATCTAAAATATATTAAATAAGAAGGCTACTCGGAGAGTGCAGACCTCCACCAAGACCATGCCCTATTTCGCAAAGTTAATGAAAGTGAAAAATAATTTGTGTATCTGCCTGTGATTCGGATCCACTCCCAAATGTAATGTTTTTTTCCTTGGCCCATGCTACAACCTTTCACCAAGTTTCATGAAAATTGGGCCAGTAGTTTTTCAGTAATCCTGTGGACAAACCAACAAAACCAACAAACCGAACCGAGAACACAACCTCCTTAACACGGAGCACCAAGAAAACACCTGAAAATACACACAAGTCCTGTGGTTCTGGCAGGCTCAACATTGTGTCGTTGGGATGATATGGGAAGAGCAAATCTCGAGGGTGGACAGGAATAGAGGAGGAATTCTATCTGTTATACAGTATATTATCATGCGGAAATGACTTACTGTATATGCTATTACATTCAGTATGGTCATACTACAAGTCATTATGAATGATTACTTGCACAATAAAACAATCAGGAAATCAGTAGGTCTGTACATTTATTTTCCAGTTACAAAGACACATTAAAACTAAATTAATAGGACTACCTGACATAAACTGAAACATGTCAGAAAGAGTATAAAAGAATAACACACAGACATGTGTAACAAACTTGGAGTCACATAACACTCAGACCCATGGACATATACGTTTCTTCTTTTTCCATCTCTATATTGTATTCATAATTAATAATGTGTCATGGTTAATGGGAATTTTTTAGCTTGCCACGCACAAAGAAATAAAAGTGCAAATGATTTATGAGCAGTAGATCCAGGTACAGTACAAGCACACATTCAGTGTCCCACACACAGTTTGCCTGTGTAGGTGTGATATTAGGGACAACAGCACATTTGCTTTCAAGGGGTACACTGTACTTCTGATGTGTGCTAAATTATTTAAACTTGTTGCATCCAGTTACTTTTTATTTTGCTAAAATGCCAAAAACCTCCTTTGGAAAAATGAACTCATCAATGGGCATTAGGCACACAAAACACAAATACCGCAACCGGAAGCCTTGGATCAGTTAACCATCTAGTCAGTTGGTTGTTCAGATTTGTATTCTGCCAAACATTTCATGAGTGATCTTGTGCTTTTTGTGCTTTGGGTTCCGTTTCCTGGTGATGATCAGTTAAGAGATGATCTGGCATTGAGTGAAAGAGCACCAGTCGACCACATAATGGTTTGGTTGTCGTGCCTGCCTGTGCCTGCAGCTTACCATTCTGGGTGTGGACAGTGTGGTTGTGACTTAATAACTGACTGGACCTTCCTGGGATCCATTTATACCAGACTGCACTCAGACAGCCTGTGTATTACCTAGGCCTGACCAGTCATAGTAAGGCGGTGAGGAGCTGCGGTGGAATAAGTGCACAAATTCTATATTTATGTGATCCATACATGTCCTTAACTTTACCTCTGAGATAAACACATTGGCTTAAAGACATGTTAATAGTATAGACACTGAAAAATATCTACACAGAGTGACAAAAACGTCTGCATTCATGGCTTCCTCGTAACCTTAATTATAAGAGAATTTTCAATTTTTTTGTTGTTTAATCATCTTTTGCAGGAGTGTTCTCCATACGCCGCCCACCTGTATGATGCTGAGGATGCTAACACTCCAATGCGGATGCTGCCTGGAATGTGCGGTGATTACTGCTCCGATTACTGGCAGCAGTGTCGGTACACGCTCAGCCTCCTCCTGGAGGAGTCGGGGGGGCCGCAGCAGTTTGCCAACATGACTGCAACAATAGAAGAAGATCGCAGAAAGTTCTGCAACTTTCTGGAGCTGAAGGATAAACAGTACTGCTATCCGAATGTATTGACAAATGCAGGTATGGGGACATATGTTTATGTTCAGCAGCAGACACACACACACACACACACACACACACACACACACACACACACACACACACACACACACACGAACACTCGTCTGATCTAATTGTGAGGTTGAGTTGAGGAAAAACTCAGAAGATAAACTTATCTCTATTACTTCTATTTACATAAACAGCCAACATGAACAAAAAGGTTGTCATAGAAAAAAGAAAGTCTAAATTCCCAGTGGCAAGAACCTCAACTTGCACTAACAAGACAGTCTAATTATGATTCGTAAGGTAGACTGTATGGTAAAAGCATGATTTGAAGACATATTATATTATATATGTAAGAAGCATAGTTAGAAAACTAGGTGATTGCCTGGATAGATATATATATATATATATATATATATATATATATATATATATATATATATATATATATACATATATCTTGTTTTGGTCTGTAGTCTGGCAGTAGGTTGTATTTGCTGAATATAGATTTTTAAAACCTGGAGAAAGGAAGTTGTAGGCTACTAATCAAGTCTCAGGCACACTGACACTTTAATAATACACCCCCTTAAAACCCTTCTCTGTTTTTGTGTGTTTATAAAGATCCATTAACAGTACCGTTTTACTCCTGGCTTCACTTCTCATTTCTCGTATAAACTTTTCTGTCCCTAGCTCTAAATGCTAACTTGGGGTTGGTAAGTGAGGATCCCAAAGGATGTCTGGAGCTGTGTTTGCAGGAGGTTGCCAACGGGCTCCGTAACCCCGTGGCCATGATTCACGCAAATGATGGGACTCATCGATTCTTTGTGGCGGAGCAGCTGGGTTATGTGTGGGTGTATCTGGCCAACGGCTCTAGAATCGACCGTCCTTTCCTCAACCTCACCCATGCTGTCCTCACATCACCGTGGGCTGGAGACGAGAGGGGATTCCTCTGCATAGCCCTACATCCAAGGTTCATACTTTCATGATAATGTAGAGACATTAACAGTAAGGTTTTGCATAATTCTCAAGGGAAAATGCCACTGTGCCAACAGGTTGTGTAAAGTATGACTTCTTCTGCTTCTTTTCCATGCATAGGATCACCACAGTCAGAAAAGCCTATGTGTACTACTCTGTGTCTGTCAAGAAGGAGGAGAGAATACGTATCAGCGAGTTCACACTGTCAGCACATGATGACAACCAACTAGACCACTCCTCTGAGAGGTGGGCAGAGAAGTTCAGAGTCAGAGAAACACAAGTGAAAACAAAGAGAGAGAGTTTTTTTTAGATTTGTGTTGATAGACATTGACTAGTTGTTAGTAGTAGTTAGTAATAGGATATTTGTAACTTCTGGTACTTGTACTTCTTGGTTTAGGACTATTCTTGAGGTGGTAGAGCCAGCATCCAATCACAATGGAGGACAGCTTCTATTTGGCCATGACGGGTACCTGTACATCTTCATTGGTGACGGTGGCCGAGCTGGGGACCCATTTGGAAAGTTTGGCAACTCACAGAACAAGTAAGAATAATTTAACAAATGTAGGTGCTTGATTATGTTGCCTTCAGTATTTCCTAACAAGTCACATTAAATTCCTCAAGTCGCAAGTCGTTGTAATGTTTTTTCATCTACAACAGCCAACCTGAAAATGAGCTGCACATCTATGTGAGCACAGGAGAAGTTTGACCTGTAATGGTTTGAAAAATCATTCTCCTTGCAAAGCTTCAGCCTTATATGTAATAAAAAAAAATGATATACCAAAGTAAGATAAGCACATCCTTTTGATTACTCTCAGAGGTTGTTAAAATTTTAAATGATAAAGGTGCTCATCATAGAAAATTTTGCCGCTGTTGGCTGCATAAACATATATTAAAAAAATAACAAAGTCTGTTTAAAATCAGGCAGTTCTGCCTAAAGGAGTTCCCGTTAATTAAATTCCAGTTAAGTCTAATGAAAAGTTATGGAGAAGGTAGACTTCAAAGATGTGGAGACTCTGACGTTACTCTGTTGCAACTTTAAATTATGGCTTTTTAAAGACAGGTTATCTTCCACTTATGGAAATTCCCATAAACTAAGGATCTTGCTGGGCTGGGAACCTGCTCATATAACACAGATTATCATTCCAACAGTACATATTTGTAATTTGTGCACACAAATTATCACAAAAAAGTATTCTTTATATGCCCTGTAGAACACTTCTTTAATTAGGATTGCAATAATTAACTTTTTGTATATTCTAGAGGGTTTATGGAGAAGATCTCAATTATGTCTATATTATAATGAAATATAAAAGTGCTGAAGACTTTTGGAAGGGACTGTGTAATTGAATTAACAGGGCTGGATGTAAGCATGTCAGCAAAGATTATTGCAGGAGCAGTGCATGAACTTTCCAAAGATCAGGAGGGACATATGTTTCCAATAATAGACATGAAGTAATGGTGGACTGAATGTAGAGTTTCACTTCATAATGTATGTGCAATTGTTCTCTAAAAATAAAAGAATAAACCACATCAGTATCTGGTAGCAGGCATGTGCCAATGGGAGTTCCAACAGTCAAAGTCAAGGAGAGGTGGCAGGATGTGTTTATGCCAAGAGCAGTGCACATAGAGTTTATAAAAGGAGCTTGTATTAAAAGGGACTGCAGGGCATTATGTGTATTTTACTGTGTTGGTAAACTTTACTCTCCTCTCAAACCACATGACCTTTACAGTATAAGGACCTGTACAGGATAGATAGGCTAACTGTATCTCAAGGGGATGTGTGTTTGTGTCTGTATGTATGTGCAAATGTACATGTGGATGCTATTATGTGTGTTTTTTCCACAGTAATGAAGGCTTGCCCTACATTTAGCTATGAGCTACAACTGTCATTCTCTATTTTCATTTGATCAACTCTCAGTGGCTTAAATGTTAATTACAGCCAAAGGACAACAAGGTAGGAAGTGCAACTATTACTGCTCATTTGCTGTATACACAATGAACAATGCTCCATGATGTCATGCATAATAGAGTTACACTGTGAATTGTGGAGCTAAAAAATACTTGGACTATGGTAAACATTTAAAACAATTAAATTAAAGATGCAGTGGGTAAGACTTATAAAACTAACTTTCTGTCATATTTGCTGAAACTGACCCTATGTTCCAGTAGAACTACATGACGCAGTTAATTTAAAAAAAAAAAAAATCCGGCTCCTCTGGCACCACCTACAGCCTGTAGTGCGATTTGCAAAAATCCACAGCTCCCTGTTCAGATCCACCAATCAGGGCCAGGGGGGGTGTCTAACTGTGTGTCAATCACTGCTCATGCACACGCATTCATTCTCTCTTGTGGGGGGAGGGGCTTAGGAGACCATTTTGGCCTTTAGCGGAAAGGGGGGAGGGACTGAGAAGTTGTCGATGTTCAAATTCTTTTGCTAAGTCCTGGATCTTCACAATCCTACCTACAGCACCTTTAATATTGCAGCTTCATGCCAAAACAAAAACAAAAAAAAGGTTTAAGTTCTCAGAGAGGTTAAAGCTAAACTGGAATACCCATGGTGTTTATCTCAAAACCAGCCCAAAAATCTGATCAGAACTGTGGCTGACTGGGGAAGCCCTCTGATGAATTTTATCAGCAGCAGGTGAATGACATTGACATTTAGCGAGGTTTATCTGAGATGCTGACAGCTTTTCTCCAGACGGTTATAGTTTGGCCCTTTAGCTGTTTCTGAGGGGTTTTGTTGACAGGCCATATTAGCTGTTCTGGGAATGAGGGAGGATGCCGCCTGCCAAGTCTAATATTGACACTACACATTGCAGACTGCCACACACTGGTATGTGGAGGAAAGAGAGAGAGACAGGGAGAGTGAGGGAGAGGGAGTGAAAGGAAGGATTGGAATGAGTGGAAAAGGGGTATATGGAGAGAGCGACCAGGGCATAGGGAGGAGAAAGGTACACAGTAAATGAGAGAGGAGAAGAGAAAAAGGAAAATGGAGAAAGGGATAAAGGACAAACTTAGAGATTTAGTTCAAATGGATGGACAGAGAGAAAGGTGAGGGAAAGTAACCAATGATAGGAAAGTTGGATGTAGAGGAAGACATTATGAAGAACAATGAATATGGGAAAGAGAGAAAATAAATGGAAAATAAATAGCAGGGAAGTTAATGCAGAGGAAGATGAGGTGTGTTGCAAGAAGTAGAAAAAGAGGATGACGGGAGAGTGTAAGGTCAAAGGTGAAACATATGTTGGAAAGAAAAATAAACAGGTCAAGGTCTTTTTAATATCTGCCTAAAAAGAGCACTCACTCAGTCACCTCAGTCTTGAAGCCTCTCTAAATCCTCTCGTCTACTCTGTTGAATATAGGTCAACACTCCTCGGCAAGGTGCTGCGTGTTGATGTTGACAACAATGATGATGGCCCCCCGTACAGCATCCCCTCAGATAACCCATTCTTGAGAGAAAAAGAAGCACGGCCCGGTAAATCTCTTAAAATGTTCTATATCTGTGGAATAATTGTGTCCGGTCACATTTAAAATGAATGGAATATTTAAGATCAATAGCACAATAGTAAATATTAATGAGACTTTGTTTTGGCTTTTCTAATGAGCACACATAATATGTGACTGCTGTGGGACTGTCCTTCTCTTACAGAGGAAAACATAACTCAGTAAACACTGCCATTTTGAAATACAATAATAAAAAAAAAAAAAACATGTCTTAAGGCTACGACAGATGCAACATTTTCATTCCAGAAATAGTATATGCCTTTTTGGTTTCTGTATGCAGCCTCACAAGGGATGTGTGCTATTTGTGTCAATATGTAAATGTATTTTTTTCTTTCTGTGCAGAGATTTATGCCTTTGGCGTTCGCAATATGTGGCGTTGCTCCATTGACCGTGGTGACCCCGCTACAGGCCGGGGCGGAGGCAGGATGTTTTGTGGTGACGTAGGCCAGAACAAATATGAAGAGGTGGACCTTATTGTTAAAGGTATGGTGATTTTAGTTTGAAGCAACATTTTACTTTAGAGAGAGCTTTTACTGAATTTTCAGTGTTCAAGATTCTTTTCACATTTTCATAAGAAATGGTACACTCATATGAGATGGGTGTTATTATCTACTCATCCTCATGTCATATAAAACTGTTCTCTCAAAGACCACGCAGACAGTGAGTCAGACATCATAGCTTAAGTCTTCTCCCTAACAATTAGGGTGAATGTGATCTGATTACGTAGAAACCTGAAAGGGGCATGAAATAAATCTAATTACAGTCGAATAGTTTTGCAAGTCCAAAGGTTTTTCACAGTATATTTACTGTATTGTGAACATAGACTCTATGATTGTGAAGCAATTCCATTTAGAAAGAATGGTACAATAGTTCTTTCCCTGAGAAGTTGCACTAACTTTGTCAATACATGTTTAAAGGAGGCAACTATGGATGGAGGGCCAAAGAAGGCTTCAGCTGCTATGATCGCAAACTCTGTCACAACTCCTCGCTAGGTGAGGACTGCTGTCATTCACTTTTTTCATGTTCACTTTTTGCAATTGACACTACTGAAAAGGATTACATTTTTTACATTATACTATATGTACTGTCATTGTTGAAGGCTGTGAAAGTCTCTTAACAATAACTTTAGCTAATTTTAATTTAGTTTAAGTTTGTGGGCTCAAGTGACTTTTCAAAATTATGCCTCTGAATATGGTGCATATTTACAGCAGTATGTCGCTATAGTTTTGTCTTCTTGTTATGGTGATAAACTGGTGTGTTGTTCTATGTCTATGTCTAGATGACATCTTGCCTATCTTTGCCTACCCCCACAAGTTGGGCAAATCAGTGACGGGAGGATACATCTACAGAGGCTGTCAGATGCCCAACCTCAACGGACTCTACATCTTCGGGGATTTTATGAGTGGGTTAGTGTTTCTGTGTAATTTCTAAATCTAAACTTTGTTGAGACAAATTCTCGCCAATAACTGCAGAGACCCAGGATCCAGTTTGTAGAAGCCGTAATTGCAACATCATTACAATACAAAGCCTAATAAAAAATAGATTATATAGATCTGTCTTTGTCCTTTGATTGAGGATTTTTTAGCTGCACCTTTTCCTTCAATTCTTTCGTGAAGTCAATGCAACATCAAGTATTACAGTAAGTGTGGCTGGAAAAACACAACATTTTTAATAAGGAGTGCAATAATCTGCACTTATATTGAGCGATTTTACACAGGCTGGATTTCATATTTATGGTAAACATGCATGTATATGAAAGTATTTATGGAGATGCATATTATATATATTTATGCTTATGTGCTGTTTGTTTCTGTTTAGGCGTCTGATGTCTCTAAAGGAGAATGTTACTTCTGGTGAGTGGCTGTACAATGAGATCTGCATGGGAAGAGACCAGACCTGCAGATTCCCCAAACTCATCAACAGTTACTACAAATACATCATCTCTTTTGCTGAGGATGAAGCAGGTAAGAACCTACCAACATGCAAAGAAATAGTCATTGTATCACATACAATATATTGCTTAATTAAAAGAAAACATTAATGAGGTCATTGAGGTGTGGGACATGTATGTAAAGTTAAATTATATGATTAAAGAGTTTGTTTCCTAAAGTGTAATTTTTTAAATTGTGGAATCATTAATAATGTTAAATTGCCACCAAAAGGACCCAGTAGAGGGTTCAGTTTGACTTTAAATCTGGTTTGTATTAAAGAGACTGCTGATTTACCAGGGAGAGGGTTGTGCACATGCTGCTGGTCTTAAACAATCTCCTCCCTCCCCTGAAAGTGCCTCAGGGAAGATTAAAGTTAAAAAGTTCCATCTCTGTTTTGTTCTTCCTCTTTCTTGCTCTATGTCTCATCCATACTCATTGTAAATATTCACTCCCTCCTTTCATTCTCCCTGCTGTCCACCTTCATTACACCTCCCTCTGTTTCTCTTTGTCTTTTACTCTCCACCTATCTCTGTCTGCCTCACTCTCTCCCTTTCCTCTGTCCATCTTTCTAGGTGAACTGTATTTTTTAGCCACAGGAGCTGCGAGTGCCACAGCCAGAGCAGGAGTCATCTATAAGATAGTTGACCCTTCCAGGTAGCTAACCATTACAACACATCACTGCAGTAATAAATCCACTTTCATCATACCTGCAGGGGTGTGTGGTGTAGAGGTTGAAGAAGGTTGTGAGTGTATAAACTTTAGCAGAAAGGAAACTATCAGCTAAGTAGAACTATGATTGGGCCGTTAGGTGAAAGTGCTATGATGGTCCCAAGTAATGGGGACATTGGTCATTGTGACTTACTGTACGTAGACTTGGACTAAACTAAACTGATTTTTCTTATTGCTTATTGACTGCTATATACGTGGATACAAATGTATCAGTGATAAGCCCAAACAATTTACCAAGGAGAGACAGGAAATGGGGAGAGAGAGAAGGGTATGACATGCAACAAAGGTCCCCAGCTGTAATTAAACCGGTTAAGTGACACAAGCTGTAACCACTCGGCTACCAAGGTGGTCCAGTCTAGCTCTAGTTAAAGTAGAATAGCTGATCTTAGAATACTCTAACATTACTTCAAAACTCAAAAATGATGTAATAGGTTGCATGTGTGTGCTTATTTTTTCTCTCCTGACCACATAGGCGAGCAGCACCAGGAAAATGCAGCGTCAAGCCTTCACCTGTTAAGATAAAAGGAAAACTGATTCACTTCTACCCCAAAGAAGGTAAGCAAATGGTTAACTTCTGTTCCACTTTTGGTTTTGTCAGTGTGTTTTCCCATTTTTCGTTTGTTGTTGTTCTTTATAGAAACATGAGACTCTTAGCCATATGTACTCTACCAAAAAAACGGTGGTGATGGTGCAGTGGAAATGACACATGCCTTTGGTGTGGGAGATCTGGGTTCAATTCCCACTGTGATACATCAACCAATGTGTCCCTGAGCAAGACACTTAATCAATAGTTGCTCCAGAGGCGTGCAGCCTCTGACATATGTAGCAATTGTAAGTCACTTTGGATAAAAGGGTCAGCTAAATTATATGTAATGTAAAAACCTCATCAAATAATCATGTCTAGAATTCTGATTATCTTGTCAATGTGCATCGGTATGGACATCAAATTCTGCATAGGTTTTTTGACACTGCTCAAATGTCTTTATTTCTTCCTTTCTTTGCAGAGTTTGTAATCAACAAGAAGCCAACCACCACACCTGTACCCACAACAACCACAAGGAAAACTACAACAACAACAAAAACACCACCAAGAAGAAAGTCACCTATAATAATAATAAAACCACCAATGCCAACAAGAACAACAATAAGAAAAACGCCACTACCACCACCAACAAAAGCAACAACAAGAAAAACAACATTACAGACAACAAGAAAAACAATGAGAAAAACACCACCAGCGCCCACAAAACCAACTTTAAAAGCAACAACAACAATAAAAACAACCTCAGCAACAACAATAAAATCATCAACCGTACCAACACCTGTCCAGATGTCCATGGCAACAACCCCCGCCACAACCACACCCACTGGTAGGCCTACTGGTGCACCTGTTTACCAAGCCAGCTCCACTGATTACCCAACCACTAGGCCCACTCTTTACATAACCACTAAATCAAATGTTAGGACTAACATTAAACCCACCGCTAAACCTACACGAATATGTGTCTTGATGCGTGGTGAAGCCACCAGTGTCAAACCAGGTGGTTTCTTCTTCTGCGCTTTATTGTTGCTTTACATTTTAACATGCTAATACTAAATTAACCAAATGCTGTGCAATTTACTTACCTTCAATGATTTATATAACTTGCCTTTTTGATCAAATCAAATCACTTTTAAATTAGAAAACTGTACATTACAGTTACACAGGATTGCTGCAGCAGTCTTAGTTGCTACAAATGTCAATTACAGGCTGCCTTATGACTCACCTTTACAAACAATCATATAGAAATAGAAAATATGAAATAATACAGTTTGGCAGCTAAGTTGGATTAATGTAAATATGATTTGGCCTTTTTTTTTTTTTTTTTACTTTTTTGAACCAGTTTTTGGTCTGTACATCAGTTTAAAATACTGCAGGGTAGAAAGTAACTTAATTATAGCTCACAACTGGCTATTATAGCATGATTTATTCAGAGCTCCATACTAGTTTTACAGCATAAGAATGAAAATAAACTAGTCTGTAATCTTTTATAGCAGCTTACACAGTATGTTAGAGATGAGCTACCTACAGTAGCTCTCAGGTATTTTCTTGCATGGTGAAAATCGAAAATTAAAATTTAATTAAAAATTAAAAGATGCTTAAAAGTGAGGAAATAAAAAAATACAGTAAAATAGCCAGTAGGTCTAATTTATACTAAATGAGAATGTAATATATTTATTTTAAATTATTCTATGTTTTTTTGTGGCAAAGTAGCCTTATTTAGAAAAAAACTTTTTACAATCCATAAAAATGGCTAAATTAAATGTATGCTCATCAGTCTTTGCACTTTGCACTGGAAAAGTAGAAAAAAAAACACATAAAATGTGCTACGTCTCTGAAGAGGACACAACAGATTAGTAGTATTCACCTCATTAAATGCTAAAATGGAAATGTTATGTTGGAAAATTAATATGAAGTACAGTTAGTTAGTGTACCAATGTCTCAACTTTTGCTCATGTTCTGTTTACTGACCGAAAGCAAATTGAGGGCAAATTTGCCTTTGCGGATGTAGAAGGTGAGCATGAGCCTTTCACACAAGCTTGTGTCAAACTCACTCAGGTAGGGGAATTAGAGAACGTGGCAACTTTATTTCTTGCATTATATTCTTTGGCTGGTACAGGAGTCTAAAGCAGGATAAATGGTGCTTATTTATGTGTTGCAGTGCCTTAAATTAAATCAGGTACTTTGGCATTATTTATTTTGAATAAATGGTTCTGCATCAGCTTCAGTTTGGACATTCATCTTTGTGTGTCTGTGTTTATGTCTTTCCTTTGCCTGTCTTCAGGGATGACATTGCTTTAAATGGCTTTTGTGAAATCTGAGCTTTGTAAAACATGTTCTCAAATGAACAATTTGGTGTACTAGCTAAAGATATATTGAACATTTTAGAAAATATTCTTATTTGATTTCTTGCCGAGATTTAGATGAAAAGATCGTATCTGTACGATAAATATGAAGCTACCACCAGCAGCCGGTTAGCTTAGCTTAGCATAAAAACTGGAAACTGGGGGAAACAGATGTCCAAAGGTAACAAAATCCAGCTAACAGCACCTTTTAAAGCTCACCAATCAACGTAGTATATATTGTTTGTACAAAACCAAAGTGTAAAAATAACTTATTTTTTTTGCCGGACGCATTGACTTCATGGATGCTTTTAGACATTGGATTTAATCTGTTAGAACCAAACCAAAAAAAAAAACTGAAACCGAAACCAAATCTTAATTAACAAGCTGGCAGGTGGATTTTGTTATCTTTGGACAGAGCCAGCCCCCTCTTTTCTTTGTTTTTATGCTAAGCTAAGCTAACGAGCTGCTGGAAGTAGTTTCATAATTAGCATATAAGCATCTTTAACACATTGTTAAACTACATATATTCAAATAAAGAGGGTGATTCTGTCTCTCCATCAGGTTATCTCAC
Organism: Sander lucioperca; assembly: GCF_008315115.2. Lineage (NCBI taxonomy): Eukaryota > Metazoa > Chordata > Actinopteri > Perciformes > Percidae > Sander > Sander lucioperca. The sequence goes on along the minus strand of NC_050177.1, from coordinate 26,046,659 downwards.
AACCATCATGACTGCAGCCTTCTCTAGGATTGCTCAAACCCCAATCATCACCACACCTCCAACCAGGAGACACGGGAGACCCCGGCAGTACGCCCCTTTTACCACCTCACAACCTTTTACCTCACCACAACATCCTCCTTCTCCATCCACAACATCCCTGAAACGACAGCAGATGGCTCTGACCTCTGCACGATACCCTGAGCCTCCTGGAGCGCTGACCACACCACTGCCGCCATATTGGAGCCAGAAACCCACGGCATCAGGCTTCAAGCCCCAGAGACCACCAATCAACACAACACTACCTAAATCACAGGAAGAGAGGGTGTGGCTCGGAGAGAAGCTTGAAAGCGCAGGGGAGGGTAACCAAGTATATAAGAGGCTTCGAGGAAGAGGTCGCGGTCACAAGAGAGGAAGAGGAGGAAGAAGGCTGCGGGTCGGCTCAGTGCGACTAGTAAGCGCCGATGGTTTGTCAGATCGAGGTAGAGTGGAGATCTTTATCCGTGGTGAGTGGGGGACAGTTTGCGATGACCTTTTCAACAGCAAAGCAGGTACTGTGGTGTGTCGACAGCTCGGCTTCACGACGGCGTTGGCCGTGATGAAGAGGGCTGCACTTGGGGAGGCAGACCGCAGCGTCAGGATCCTACTGGATGATGTGGAGTGTGAGGGCAGGGAGAGATCGCTGCTAGAGTGCAAGAGAGCCAGGGTGGGGAAACACAACTGCTCACATGGGGAAGATGTAGGGGTGATCTGCGGTTAGCACGGAGGGGTGAAAAGTTAAAGTATAGGAAGAAAAGAAAGAAATGACGAAGGTAGTGTTTGAAGAAGGTATGAAAGGTTATTACAGACTGCTCATTTTTAAGCATTGACGTTGGTGATGTCAGTTTGCTAACAATTCTATGAATGTTTTTTTTTTTTCACATTTTCCAGTTTTACTTATTGATGTTTCTTTTGTCATTTCCCTTTCTCTGCCAAATTAAAAAAAAAAAAAAAAAAACATTCCAGAGGAGCCTACGTTGGGAGTTTCTCCCAATCTCACTCAGTCCACTGTTTTGTAAAATCTAACCAAGCAAATGACACCAATTGTGAAAGTTCATATTAACACATAAACCATTATGTAGTTATCTATCCCTATCACGCATTATTAACCACTGTGTAACAAAGGGCCGGGTCATATCTGCTTTTATTACAGTGATATTTCCGAACGCATCAAGTCATTTCGGTGGAATTGCTTGTGGACACTTATTAAAAAGGTACTCAGAGATGTGAACTTAGACATAAAAATTTGCAAACAACTGTTTTAAAACAACTGTGCTAACCTACTGTCCGTTAAGTGACTAAATAGTAATTAAAGCTATAGTGCGTAGTTTCTGTCGCCCCGATGAGGAATTCTAAGTAATGATAACAGCACTGTCGGCGCGTCCATGTGGTACAAGCCTTCGGTGATCACGCACCACCCCCACCCCTCCTCCACGCAGTTGCTAGTAGCCAAGGAGGACACGGAGGATTAAAAAAACATGATGGACTCTTCGGAAGAGGTATTTATCTATTATTCTCTATCTATTTATTTATCTTCACTCAAGTTTCTGGCGGGAAAGCCGCCGGACGACACAATCTTCTGTTCATAGAAATACAGAGAAGAGTTGTGTGGAGCTGACATTTTTAATTAGCTTTGTAGCAACTCATTTGGCAATGGCTTGAATGTAACGGACGTTCATTAATATCAAAAAGTTACGCACTGAAGCTTTAAGTTAATCTTCAAGCACCACTCATGAGTATTGTTCATGGTAAAGATGGCAATCGTTGATGAAGGATCATTGTAAGATGAGTGCAACTACCGAGTGATTTGATGTTTGTGGTGTGAGGTCTTCAAGCATTAACACATATGTTTTTAATGAATTTGACTCAGTTTGACTTACTCAAAAATGATCAACGTGGACTGAGTGAGTCTTGGAGAAACTTTAGTCATTTTCTGTGTGTTCTGTTTTAGACATCCATGAGGCAAACAGAGAGGATATCCCTTTAAAATAGTCCATTGTGTTCTAAGAAGACATTTGTATATTTGTATATTGTATCATTTCAGCAGATCTATTTTCTCAAGCGTCTTTTTATAATTTGCATTTTGATACCTTTTTGAATGTAGTTTTAAGATGAACAAATCTAAAGAGCTATAACAAGATAATGCTGGACATTCTGTATGATGAATAATGTTTCCACTTTTATATAACGAGATTTGAGGGCACAAAGTGCCTGTGATATAAAAAACGTTTTACTGCAAAATGACCTCCTTGCCATTCTCTATTATTCTCAACCGATGTATTCTAATGTGCTGAAGAACAATGGAACACGTTGGTTCCCATTGATTTTCCTCCAGCAGCAAGCACACACACACTTTCATTGTCAAACTGTTCTTCCCATCATGTGGCTCTATGAGTGAGACGGTGTTCTTGGCTCCCACAGGTTACCAAAATCATCCAAAGTGCTTCCTAACAGATCTTAGGAAAACCTGCGGGACTGAAGAAAGTTTAATGTCCCACTTTTCTCACCTTGTAACTGTGATCAAACAGAAAAAAAGTAATGAAACACCAATATTATTGACAGCATTGGCAGATTCCCAATCTTCAATCACGATGTGTTAGCCAGACAAATGAAAAAGTGTAACACACAGGGAGAAGATCCCATGTAGACTTTAACATTTTTAAGAATTTGTTTTGGGGATGGGAAGGTTCAAGCTTTTCTCCTGTCTTATGTAAGGAAAACAGACTACAACAGATTCCAGTGCTGACAAGTTAAACTGTAAAGGAATCACTGCTCAGTGAGGTGGAAGGCAGAACTTTCTTAATAGCTTCTAAAAAATGTGATAATATTTGATAAAACTACTGTCCTTAGTTCACTGTGGAGTTTTTTCATGAAGGGAATTTTTGTGTAATATTATTTGCCAATTGAAGTCAGTTACATTTGCATCAAATTAATGTATGAACAGATGGATGGATAGACAGATAGAGGCATGCTGCTTGGACAAATGAAAGAATAAATTACCCCCCCCCCACCCAACTAAAAAATAAATAAATAAAAAAAATTAAACTATAGATAGAACCTCCCATTGTGCACATAATAAAATCTATTTGTATCTACATGATATGAAGACTGAACTTACTCCATTGCTCCACGCACATCTTTAAAGAGTTACTCTTTTTTATATAACACAGAAAAAAAGCAAGACACTTATCTGTGCAAATATGTGACGCACTGTCATTGTGTCTGAGACACTGTGTGGTGTCTGAGAGCATGTGAGCAGGAAGTCCTGCTGTGAAGTCTCTCCACTTCTCTAGTAAATAATAAAAATATACGGTACAAAGACATTAGTTTCAGGCTATATCAAAGATGAACCCATTTTAAAATTGTGTATTAAAAATAAAAATGATTCTATTAACATTTTTTTTCCAGAAGTACACTGTAAACAAATTGAGTGTGTTTTTTGAATTGCTTCTGCTTCTTTAAGAGCAGAGGGAGGCAGTCATGGATATAGTTGTATTGCCAGTGGAAGTCGTTAAGAGAACAGTGCATAAGACCCTCCATATGAGGGGTGACTGTTGAGTTGTTTTTTTTTAAATGTTTTAATCAGTTTGCACAATTTACACTATAAATAATAATTTATTATAAATAATAATAATGATTTAAGCTGTTTTTTTCATTGGCACTAGGTCCATCGCCTAATAAACTTCAGAACAAACAACCACTACAATCTGTGACTGAAACTACACTGCACAAAACACTTTACTACAGAACATCCTGCAGTCTCAAACATAAACACAAGGAGGAGCCATAACCCTGTGCAGTTTATTATTTACCCAGTCTAGTGGTCTGCTGTTGACCCAGATATATGGTGATGTAACAGTGATGAAAATTGCATTGCACTGCATTTTTTAATTTTTGGACATGTTCCTTGATAGTTATATACCTATGTTATGATGATGATCCTTCTACATATCTCCTGTAAACTAGCTGTAAGTGTCTGCATGTATGTGTGTATGTATGCAGGATTCTCTTATTACAGTATTGGCTTTAGCTTGAGATACAGCATTTCTGTCAAAATTGGTATTGTATATTAGGAAGACAAATAAAGAGACATAAACTGATATATAAAAATGAGTGAAGAGGGAGAGAGGGAGCCATTAATAATACTAGGTATAAGAGCGACTATTTTCTTTACCAGCAAACAAACTGACAAGTAATTATATCCAATGGATCTACCGAAATATCCCCAAACAGGATCTAAACCGAAAGGAATGGATAGGATGTCCTATTGATCTACAGTAAAACACTACTGCTACAGGAATGAAAGGGATATTTTGAATATCACAGTCGGTGGAAATAAGCTTTGATTCTAGGCTACCAACAGAAAGTTGTTTCCTATATGTGATTACCTGATAAATTTTTTTTACAGTTATACTTCTTTTTGTTTTATTTCTAAAAGTAATATATCTTAGCTAGCTATTGTTATAAGTCCATTACATCCCAAAAGATTCTGAAACAGAATGGGATGGAAGAAAGAGGACAATGAGGGGGAGGGACTGAACCGGAAAAACTGAATTAAGCAGCCTGCGGTTTCACAGGGGTTTTGTAAAGTTGCACACAGACACAAAAACATGCAAGCATACACATGCATAAGGACGCGCACAGATACTTTTCCCCCCGGTGTCCCGTCTTTTGTTCCTAATTTAGCTCTCCCTCTCTCACACGGTCTCTTTATTTCTGTCTTAATCACTCTCCATCTCTCTTCTCCTTGTGCTACTCTGCTGTGTTCTTTAAAGTAGTACTCTTTACCAAAGCAGATTTGGGTTTTTTTAAATGAGGAAGGGGAGAGAGAAGAAATATACTGAAGAGATGAAGGAAAAGAGAGCAGCTAAGGTCTTATCAGGGTAATGACGCAGCAAAGTTTGGAATAAGAAAAAATATGTAGGTTCCAGCTGCTTTCCTGCCTATGTGTATGTGTCTGTCTGCTGCCAGACACGTGCATGTCAGTATTTTTCTCATTATCTATCTGTCTACCCTGTCTATTCTGTATATCAATCTATCTCTGCCTCTCTTTACAAGTAATGGATACAATTCACATCACATAAAATGAACTCCAGAGTTGCCACATCTCTAAAGTATTTAGTAGAATTAACCACTGCTTCAATTCTGCTCTGCCGTACCTTATCCAATATTTACAGTGCATACATTTGTTCATGAGGTTTCTTTTCACAGCCTGACATGTTGGAACAGTTATGCAAATAAACATGGCTTAAAGTCTGGGCACAAACATCCTAATGACATCAGTGTATCATGTCATCATAGATTATAAACACACTTCCTACTTTAGAACATCTCTACTTGCATAGAAAAATGTAAATCATCATTACATTAATCTTTTTGGAATGAAACACCGCTACACCACATGCCACACATCAATAACTCTGCTTTCATTGTTGACCTACACGCACTTTTGTGTTGGTTTTGTGTTAACTTTAGTTTAATAAATAATGTTTGTTTTAAGTTGTGCCATCCCAGTGTAATGGCAACCTTTGTGAAAGGCTACTTCTGCTTTTATTGCTGACATTGGTGATCCACCCCCTCATTGTTGTACACACCACACAAGAATCAAGCAGATTTTGGGCCTGATTCCCCCCTCCCGACAATGGTCAGCAAAGCCTAGATTTTGTTGATGATTCTCAAGATTATCTTGCCAGAATTTCCTGTTGTGTAAGGAATGCTAAGAGTGTTTTCTTACATCCCCCGATCTGCTCAGAAGCGTATCCTGGCCGCACTGATTTCAAATCGCAAATATTAAACTTGTTCAAAATTTATGATCTGACATCTTGTTGTGTGTGGAGAATGCTGAGGACAGCTGAGGACGCAGTCTAGTTTTGTTTTACCCGGGCCGGAATTCTGAGGGAGACCGGTGCTCATACCGCTGATCAGTGGATCACAAAGGGGAAGAGAGGGTGGAGGAAACGGGAATCACTAGCAAACTCTGTGCAAACAGAGCATTAGTTAACTCCATGGTTAGCTCACACTGATCAGGGCGACCTTGCTTCCGGGGAGAGCCATGCTTATCATTAACCGCCCCAACCGGCGTTATCAGGGGGTAACCTCTGTATGAGCACCAACCTCTCGCAGAAGCCTAGCCCGGGCAGCGCAGTTCTTCCATTGTCGCTATGTTTGTATACTCTAAAGTCAAGTTTAAACGCGCAAGATTTCCGGTTTTGAGATTTGGGACTGGATGTTTGTTAATGGTATCTGTTAGTGTGTGGTGTGCTGTTCTGGGCAAATTGTTCATATTCAAACACCATAGGAACAAAACGGTTATATGAGCATCACACCACCTGGCCCTTACCAACAATAATTTTCACTTCTATAGATGACACTTTGTAACCTGTGCACACAACTGATTATCAATTATTAATATTCAACCACTAACGTCTGTAGAACTTCAATTGCCAGGTGTCCAGAAATGCAACCATCAATGAATTCAAAGTTGCTCAATATCTGCTAAATCGGCAACTGATATCTAACAAGTTTACCATATCAACTTAAAAGGTGATATGTTATGTTCACAACTTGTTTCTGGTGCCCTTAAGTGACCACAACATCTGTAATTGCAGGTGTATCTAGTGTAGAAGACCAGTTACTCATTTAAGAGAATATGTTGAGCAGAAATTCAGATTCACATCTGCCGTTGGTTGGCTGAATTGCTGTTCATTGTAATGCTTTCAGGCAGATCTTGGATACAAGAGGTGGCGTTAAAACACACTTCTGGTTAGTCAGGCAGGCCTATAGTAGATTATAAACTGCAGCATAGTGAAGTCAGCAGTCAAGGAGAATTTCTGCCACAGATGAAGATGTATCCTCTGTCGCATGAGGAGGAGTCTTTAAAATGAAAAGTACAGCCATGTTGACTTGATGTGACATATTTCATTCTGTGTTCAGCCCCTGAATGGATGAATATTGCAACAGAGACTAGAGAGATGGAGGTTTTACTGCAAGGGACATGAGATGGAGATTGGACATTGTCATGACAGTTTATTCATCTGTGAAGACTAATCTTCTTGACAGTCAACTAACATATACAGAATGAACAGCCGGCTATCAAAGGGTGTTACCAGTGCTACATTGCTTATGCCTCTGTCACTCATCTTGCCACACAGGGTGTTTTTGTGTTAAAAAAAAGAACTGTTGTTGCTTCAGTCAACATTTCCAGAGGCAAAGAAAAATGAGGACTTGTCCAACCACTGAGCATGTTTGAAAGCACTGCCGAGATATGGCCCACTTCCTGTTCACGTCTTCATTGCAAACTTTGTCACAGTCAAATGGTCAGCTACGCATGACATAAATGTTCCTGACAGAACTGTACAAATGTTGACACTGTTCACTCAATATATACAGTATATTCAGCTGTTTCACATTGTGACTCATGAGCGAGTCAACCATTATACATTATGCACACATTCTCAGTTGAAAGGTCATATGGCTTTAAATTAGTGGTTATTAGTCAGGATTGTGTTAGTCCTACATTGTATGTGGGTTTTAAAGGATGTTACATGACTGATGAAATAGGACAATGCCCAACATTTATTTCATTTTTAACCAGTTGGATTTTGAGATATGTATTGAACCAGTATCTTCTAAATGGAGTCAACTTAACTTAGTGGTGGCTAAAACGTGGCACATGAAAACCTCTGGGATAGTCAGACACTCTATTGAAAAGTAAAGCCTGGATCAGTTGCAATGCAGAGACATGGCTCACTTCCAGTTTCTCTGTCCTAGCTGCCAAATTCACTTGCATGTCATGAGCAAACAATTGGGAGTATCAATATCCTGCTTGCATCTAAAAGATGCTTCATATTGCATACGCTGAAAAATGAATCATATTTATAGATGATGCACAAAACATTAGATACACATAGTTTTTTTTGGATTAATCTTAACTACTACAGTATATTTGCTATGCCACAGATGGCTCTGAAAAATAGCTTTTTCATAGAGGTTGGTTTAAGGTTGACAATAAATCTTTGACTGATGGTGTCATGCGATAGCGTGTTTTATTGAGTCCAAAATGTGCATCCTTGGGTCTCTGACTGGTCTGTATTGATATGCCAGTTGTGTTTGTATGGGCTGCTAGACTCTAGATTGAAAACAAAAATAACATAAGAAACAAAGACTACAGATACACCTTCAGTGCTGTGCTTGGCCTCCTAAATAACATAGCCACATTTGTCTGCATCCCTGCTGTAGTTTAATTAGCACCTAGGAAAACAGACTAATGACATGGATCGAAATGCAAAGTAAAATTTGAAAATATATATTTTTTTATTAGATAGTACATTTAAATGTATCCGGAAGCAGTATGTCAGAGACAACTGGAATGGGCTGTTTATTACACCTCCTACACACACACACACACACACACACACACACTTCCCATCTTGCTGACAGGACAGATGGTGGCACTGGGTGATGCTAGAGGCCAAAAGGATAGCTCTAACCACACACACACACACACACACACACACACACACACACACACACACACACACACACACACACACACACACACACACAAACACACAAAAGATACATACATGTAGTTGCACAAATATGGGGCAACATACACATGAATAGACAGACACACACACACTGAAACACACTCTCTCTCTTTCTTTCCCTGGTCACACATTTGTTCAGTGACTCAGTCGCTGTTTGTCAAACAGAATTTCTATTTCAAATGAGAACGTTTTTACCCAGCATGTGCATTGTGTGTGTGTGTGTGTGTGTGTGTGTGTGTGTGTGTGTGTATGTATATGTGTATGTGTGTGTGAACATGCACTATATATTCTCTGTTCCAGTTTTCACATCGATTTGCAGCTGTTATCTCACAGTGCAAAAACTGCCTTTATTATCAATGCTTTCAGTGTGTTGTGTTTCAGTGCCAAGTGAATGTGTGTGTGTGTGTGTGTGTGTGTGTGTGTGTGTGTGTGTGTGTGTGTGTTGTGAATGTTGCTCAGGTATGCATGAATAATAAAAACCTCACTGTATGTTTATTTTTCAGCAGGATGTGTTGTTGTTTTTGTCAGCCAGATGGAGAGAGAGAGGCGGAGAGTGTTAGTGTATTTTCCACTTGTGCATGCATACTGTATGAGAAAATATGAATGTATTGTGTGTGTATTATTCATGTGGCATGGTTATGAATGGTGTTCACTTGTCCTGAGAGCTTTCCACTCCCAGAGCCTGGCCACTCTGTTCTCGAAGCTTCTCTTAGCAAGGGAGAGGTGAAAAAAGCAAGTGAGAGGACAGCGAAAGAGAGAGTAAGATGGAGAGGTTGTGATGAAATATGGCAGGGCAAGGGGTGGGGGGGGGGGGTAGAGGGAACAGAGGGTGGGATGAGGTCGTAGAGGAAGAAGAAGGAGAGGAGATGGAAGGAGAGAGTAGGAAAACGAGGCAGAGCAGAGGCAGAGAAGGACAAATATAGAGAGAACAGGAGCAGGGGAGGGGGGGTGAGGGAAGCCAAGTGGGAGAGACAGGGTGTGGAAGAGGAGGCAAGGAGGGAGGGAAGAGGGATGCTGCATTTTAGTGATAACACAGACTGAGACTGCAGGAGCAGACAGGGGGACGGAGAGAATCAATGAGAGAGGTAGAAATTAAGAGAGAGGAGCGGAGCATTGTCTGAGAGAGCATGACAGGATTCCCACACAGGTAAAATATCAAATAGCTTCAAACTATTTATGAAACATTTAAATTATATATTTTGAATACTAATAGTATTGACTGATTAGAGACTGGGAGAGGCCCTTTTCTTCTTTTCTTTCCATGACAGCTTTCCTGGATGTCATAGAAGAGCAGTCAACCTGTCAAAGCATTCATCCATTCATCCATAAATCCATGCACATGTCCATCTTTCTCCCCCTGTATCCATCTATCCCTCATTCCATCCATGCACTTCCATCCACTCACCCATGCATGCATTCCTTCCTTCCTTCCTTCCTTCCTTCCTTCCTTCCTTCCTTCCTGATTCTCCTCTCGCTTCAATCCATGTCCATTTTACAATAATCTCTTCATTCCACCCACACACACAAGCTTTTTTCTCCCCCTCTTCTTCATCCTCCTCCTCCTGCCCTGCCTCCTCCCTCTCTCTCCATATCTCCTCTGCTGTCACTTCAACAGATCCTGAGGGCATCTATTTTTTATTCTCCACATATCATTCTTCTCCAATCATTCTCTATCCCTTTCAGATAGTCTCTCTGTTGTGTTTGTTTTCAGGCAAGATTTTCCATTTCTTTTTCTAGACTGTGACAAACGTGTACTTGAAGAAGCAGCAGAAGGGGGAAAAAGGGAGCAAACTTGCATCAGTGACCACAGCAAGTGAAAAGACACCTCTGTTTCAGAAGAGGAGAGAAGAAACCACCTGTAATCATGCTGTCCTTCCATCTGTCTCAACAAGATGCAGATGTCTCTTTTCGTTGCCTGGGACAAAAGAGAAATGTTGAATGGATTCTAATGTGCTGTTAGAGACAGGAGTAAAAAAAAAAAAAAAAACTAGCAAGCTTCTGGGAGGAAAAGGGAGGAGAGAGCAGTATGAGTCAGAGCACAGCAGCTAGAATAGTATGTATTCGGCATGCAAGAGGAGGGAAATACAGAGGACTTGACCAGAATTGAGCAGTCATTAGACAGAAGGACAGGAGGAGACAGAAGCAGCCACACTGGCAGGAGGATGTAAGATATAGGCCAAGTGAATCAGCTTGCTAGAGGGAGACGAAGGCAAGTTTACAAAGTGAAGGTTTCTGAAGAGCGTTGGAGGGAAGGTTAATTGAAGGTTTGCTGCAGGGTGGAGAGTGGACAGAAAACAGTGAAGGACAGAAGGACAGGCTTAATGAAAAATAAAAGTCCTGAGTGACTGTGTCTTACTACAGGGAGGGGACATTACTGAGGTTTGCATATGGCAGGACAAGCTTCAAGAAGGTTGACAAATTGATAGAGAGAAAAGGTAAAAAAAAAAGAGAAGAACACACCAAAAACAGCAGAACACAGAGACGACGTGGCATGGAAACTTTAACTCTGATAGCAACACAGCAAGAGTTTCCCATTAAATATTGATGCTGACACCCCACTCTGGAAAGAACTCGCTCCTTGCACCACGGAGGGGGAAACAGAAGGAAAAAACACTTGCTTTTTTAATTCTAAGGGATTTTTACACCAGAATAGACAAGCTGTTAAGTGTGTCAGATGGCAGCTGAGTTGGGTTAAGTTCAAATGTTGCTACAAATTCAGACAAGACATACAGATCTTGGTCCAGCTGTGCACGATCTCTGGGAGAGTGGAATAACTACAGAGAGAGGAACTGGACCTTCATCTTGTGTGGGAACAACAAGGAAGAAGAAAATTAAAATTGGAGAGATCACTAAGACTACATCAGGACCAGAACAATTTCTTCTTTTCTATGAGAACATGAACCAGCTCTGGCTGATGAATACAGATCCATTTTGGATTGACATGCTGTACCTGCTTTGACAGTCACTCTGGGGCTACATCACTGCCAGATGAGAGAAGCCAAACACTGCTGAAGCATTCACAAATGTTTCCTATTTTTATTTTGTCCTGGACTGATTGAAACTGTTCCAACTGTCTCTGAAAATGACCTCATTACAGAGATTTGGCCAGTGGAGGATTACTGTCATGGCTTGAGGAAATATAAGTGTGGAAATGCTTTAATGTGCATCAACACACAGCATCCTTAATTGGAAGCAGAGTGTATACTTTGTTTTTGTCTCCATGACTGCATAAGGACAATCCTCCAACTTAATTTAACCAAGAAATTAAGATAGAGACTTCCTTCGGTCTGACCTGAATCACAGATTCCTCAAAACATCACAATAGTAACGCAGGAGGACACAACGCCACAGTCTCCATTCAGCTGCGGATATACCAGCTGCATTTTTATGTGTGTGGAGGGCTATAAGGACTGTCGAAAAACTCAGCTGTGTTTGTGTGTATGCTTGTGTGGGTGTGGAGGTGTATGTGAGCCCAGCTGTGTCTAAGTGTATTTTCAAAGCATCCCCCGGAGCTGTGTGAGTGTGTGTTGTGTGTGTGTGTGTGTGTTGCCTGGATTCTCCCCACCAGCGACAGAGCTGGACCTGAACAGCAGTGGTGAGAGGGGGGACAGGGAGGGGGAGGAGGAGGAGAAGAGAGAGGTGAAAGAAACCAACAGGGCGGAGGAGAAGAAAAAACTGACAACATGCTCGGATAAAGACAAAAAAGAAGGGAGTTTTTGGCAGCCCCCCTGGTGCAATGTGTGGTGAGTACACGTTACATGTATGGTACGCCGTCATGGCTGCCATGTGTGTCAGTGTCTGTGCTTATGTGTGAGTGCATGTACACTGTTTGTCTATCCAACAATGGGCATCATATTCCCTCAGGAGGTTGGCTAAGTTTTTGGATGCAGGTCATGTGATCTGACATGATATGATGCACAGAGGTTCACGTGACATTCAGCCTGGCACCTGAATGAAAACTGAACCAACCCTATAAACCAGTGTTGTTTGAACTTTTTTGTGCCACAGCGCACTTTCGACACTGAAAAATTATCATGGCACACCAGCATCCCAAATACTACAAAATGAAACATTAGCTTATCACAGTATGTAATATTATAAGGACGTATAGTGATACTCACTCTAGCATCAGGTCGGCCGTATTAATGTCTCTGCCACAGTGTGTGTTTTTTTTTTTTTTACTTGGCCACATGTTCAGCTACTAGGTAGCATGCTTCGACAGCTTTGTTGTCTTCCTCATCAAAGTCGCCAGTTTCTCTGTATGATTACGCAAACAAACAACTCTGTGTTCTTGTTTTAGAGTGATAGGTGTTTCATTAATGGCGTAAATTAGCGTTAGAGCTTGCTAGGGACCATAGCACTGTTGGATAGTTTTTCCCCACATACTAAGCACAATGGAGTTGGTGTAGCAGGATCCCCAGTGAAAGAAACTCTACGACAGATAAGTGTCACTGTATTGCCTTGAGCTCACCGTTTTTTCTTTCTTTTGATGCCCACTTTTAATGGGCTCTTCATCAGTGTTAGGTCTGGAAGGACTTTGATCAGTATCACGTCAAGGGTCTGTATTTTTCCTCTTTAAATATTTATCCATCTTTGTTGTTAGCATCGTCACTTGCATCTACCTGCATCTCTAACTCTATCTACTGAAATCATTAAGGTCATCACTAATCCTGCTAGCTACCACTACCTACAGGCATGGAAGAGTATTTAATTAAACGTCGACTTTGCCTACCACCACTAGTGCAACCATAGACGCTCAACAAGAGCTCAACTCAATTATTTGGCACAACTTAAGATACATTTTCTGGACCAATTAGGTCAAATTAACACCTGAGAATCTCTCATCGCGGCATAGTGGTTGAAAAACAAAGCCATATAGCATGATAAACCATACAGGACGTCTACAGTATTAATGTCAGAGGATATTTCACTCCCATTTGTTATGGTATGGTGGAATGGTATGTTATACTGTAGCCATACATGCAGTAATGAATAATATATATCTGCAGTATGACTGTCCCCATATAGAGTACAGACACAAATGTTGTTAAATTCTAATTAAGGAACTCTTTGTAGTCATGTACCAACATGAACTGATAATCGTTAAATCATCCTATGTGTGAACATTAACTTTCTCCCAACACCAAAAACTACAAAAGATTTATGATTCCATGAGATGTGAAGTCTGATGCTGAAATCAGAGGTGATATATGGGCACCGTGTCCTCTTAATATACTCATTATTGCCTCTGGATGATAGGGAGGATGGGTTTTTCTTGTTGTGAATTCATTGTTAGGCAGAATGTGCTTGGTGCCTGTGGTCGTGTGAGAAATGTGCTTGATATCATAGCAGCGAATGCATCACATAGGGAAATGCTGTGACTTTCTCGCTGTTTTGCAAGAGTTTTACAGATGATAACCTCTCAAAGCTTCATGGATCGATCTAGTTGAACACTTATCTAAAAAAGTATTTAGTGTTAAAAATGTCATCTATATTATTTAGATTTTCTTATCTGTGTTTCTAGAATCAGCTAGCTACAACTAAGCAAACAGAACCAAACACATACTTTCTCTCACAATTTCTCCTTCACACTGACGCACTATCACTCTTTTCTTACTGTCACAAATACAGCACATATATGGTGTCACACTGTCTTACAGTAAACACACTCATCCTCTCTTTCCCTCTCTAGTTTTTCCTCACACATACATACACACACTATAAAAACACACATGTACAAACTCAGAAGAAGCAGGGCTGTGTCTGAGGAGAAGTGACAGTCGCTTCATGGCCGCTGGCGTCGTATTCTAGCAGCACTGGCCAGCCGAGCTCGTAATGAGGCCGGGGAACGCTTTAGTGTCATAGGGATCTGGTTCCCACACAATCACTCTGTGCATCAGCTCAGTGCATGTGTGCATGCGTGCATGCGTGTGTGCGTGAAAGAGATATAGCTAGAGACAGAAACAAGAGACTTTGTGAATGTATCTAAAGCATGTATGTTTTTTTCATGTAGGCTTCATAAAATAACATTACAATCCGTAAACAGCTGCCTCATTGCTCACCATGCAAAGATATGTCTTTTGGCAACAAACAGCTGATCTTTACAGCTCAGTTTTGGCCCACACAAGGTCTCTTCTTGTGCATATGTATGTGTGTGTCATTGATCTCTGCTGAACGGAGATGTCTGTATTGTAGCAACCACAAAAGCTTTAAGATCAGTGATTGAGACTTTCTGTGGAGTCAATAACACTACCAATCAGTACCTGCAAATCCTTCATTACCTGATCACTATTGGATAGTCAAGGCACAGTGCATCACATACATTATTAGTATTTTGTCTTGCTTACCAATAATCAAATATCTTGGAGCTTGATTAGAGTTAAAAAACGTAAAATGTCCTCATCATGAGATGTCAATGTCAAGATCATACAATGAGATGAAGTTAAAATCCCACAAACATCCACGTTACACTTAGTACTCTTGACATTAGGCTCTCAAATCATTCAAATCAGAGAACCAAGGTTTTAGCTACAATGATTTCAATAATATTTTGGAGGCATTTTGCTGTTATTATTGAGCTGAAAGGAAATGAAAGGAGAGAGGTGGGGGATGACATGCAACACAGCTGGACTCAAACCTAGTATATTGCGCTTTTATGGTCAGCATCTTAAACCCCCCCCCCAGGACGCTCAAAGACAGATTACTTTGCAATGAATGGCAGATTGGGAAATGGCAGAAAAACAGCTGAGTTTGGGTGAAGCGTGAAGGATATCAATCTGTGCAATGCTGTGTGGGTTATATATATACTTTTGTCTTAAATATTAAAGCAATTTATTTCTAAATAAAAAATTCTAAAATAATTCATCTAGCTGGTGGTCATGTAAAAAGTGAAATAGTAGATAGATAGATAGATAGATAGATAGATAGATAGATAGATAGATAGATACTTTATTGATCCCCAAGGGGAAATTCAAGAGTGTATGTGTTAAAAAGACAACCTGAAAAAAGCAGATATTTATAGGTGGCATTTGTGCTGGTGATAGACCACAGACCAGATCTTTCTGCAATGATACATTGTTTATACCCTATAACTGTACTTACATAATCACACAAGTGACAATGAATAAAAATGAGTGGAGATATACAGATACTGCAAATGAAAGATTACAGTTTATCATATTACTAAAAGGAAATGTGGGGAAAGGTTGAGCAATAAAACATTCATCCATTCAAACCAACAGCTGCCTGCCATGTGGCACAGGTGACGTGCTGGTAGCTGTGGGAAACTAAATTAAATCGGGTGTTATCAAAACTACTATCAACCCTGCTATGATTATGACTATGATTGCTGGGTAGATAAAGCAGTGAGTTGATCCTATGTGATTTAATCTTTTCATACATAGAAATGTAACAGTGTATTTAAACAATCGACCATGTTTGAGTGGTCTGATTTTAATTCCATGTTAAATCATTCCACAATAATTAAAGATAAAAGTCCTAGACACTAAAATCATTAGTATCCAATATGAATATACACCTAAAACGATTAAGTAGACCAAACTCTTTATGGAACTTAGTTGCTCATTAACAGCATTGGAGTCAGTGCCAGTCAGTAGCTAAAAACTGTGAGGACATTCAGTACTGGATCTACTCTACTCACACTGCAATAGTGGGTAAACTAGGTTCACGCATGTGTATATGTAGTGTTTTATACTGTATATTCGCTCTTGTCAGAAAAAAGAGCGTGCAAAAGCTTGAGGATGTAGAGAAAAACGTGAGATGAGAGCATGTGCATGATGAATGTAAATATGTAATAATCCTCGATTACAAAATTAATGAAGCCTGTATGCAGATTAAAAATACAAATTAGAGTACACCTGAGATGAAATATGTGTGTGTGTGTGTGTGTGTGTGTGTGTGTGTGTGTGTGTGTGTGTGTGTGTGTGTGTGTGTGTGTGTGTGTGTAATGCACATTACAAGATGTGGAGACAATCTAGTCTACCTTTTGCTAATGTTTCAGACAAAGATCAGAACAAGACCGTTAAAGCATCTCAAAGGGAAAGGTTGCTGCTATTTGAGACTTCACGAATTACCCAAACACACACACGCATGCACGCACTTCCTCATCCATATTTTCTTCCATCCTCTATCTCCAACAATCTCATTCCTTTTTCAGTGTCCTTTCATTCTTCAATCTCTTATTTACCTCTATAGTTCTCTTCTCTCTAGACTGTATCTCTTACTAATATGTGTAATGGGACAAAGCATTTTTAAGCTGCTGGTTTGGATGCTAATGTGAGATGGGGCAAAAGAGTGCAGCATGTTGGCAGGTCTGCCTCTATTTATGTCAAATTATGTAAGTGAGCAT
Source organism: Sander lucioperca (assembly GCF_008315115.2). NCBI lineage: Eukaryota > Metazoa > Chordata > Actinopteri > Perciformes > Percidae > Sander > Sander lucioperca. Next base: position 26,029,706 of record NC_050177.1, on the reverse strand, counting down.
ATTTGTCTGGCTGCCTATTACTCAGTTAGTCTGTTTGTCTTTCTCTTTCGCTCTCTCCTGTACAGTGTTTTACTGTCTGTCTCTCTGCTCATCCTCAATCGGTCTTATTATAAATTTGAGCTCATCTGTCTTTCTATTTATCTATCTAAACACACAGCTGGCTATTTAGACCATACTTAAAAATATGGAGGCTTGTGTAAACACAACTGGAGCTGTAATTAAGTTACGTAAAATGTCTCATCATGGATACAGGAAAACACATTTTATCAGTCCTTTAAATTCCAAACAGTCCCACAAATCTGCAATCCTGCGATTTAACCAATCCCCACATTATTTGTAGAAGATTGCAATTTTGTCCAAAATAAATCATTTTCCTCCTGAAATAATGCAATTCCAATTCCCTGGTGATGAGCCTACGTCAGATAAAATCAAACGCCATCCTCAACAGACCTTCTTCCCCTGATAGGCTTCTTAAGCAGTGCTTACAACCACCCATTAACCTCTAAAAAGCTCCATCCATTGAAATCGTACTAATAAAACCTTAAAATTAAACATGTTGTTTGTGAAGCTTGTTGAGAACATTACACAGCCTCAGAGGAGGCACTACATGTGTAATGAAGGGCAAATAGTCCTTCAAGAACATTAAACCTCCTGGTTATGTCTGCAGTGCTTGTCGGCTATTTTAGGAACAAACAAAACTGCTAACATTTACAAAAATGAAACTTTCTGAAGCAAAACTTGTATTTTACTTAATTAGTGACTTCTTTCAGTAAATCAATTTTTTTTCTGTGTGTAATGTCACAGGCTCTTATTTCCATTCTAGATGTTTCCATGAGATTACACCGGTAGAGAATGTAACCCCTCAGACTCCCAGAGTAATGCACACTGCACTGCAGTTGGACCATCCGTAGGGAATTCATATCACACCCTATATAAATTAATTTGACAGCGAGAGCAGAGCAGCTATCTGCACCAATTATGATGAATATTATGCAAGAATTTCATGGGGCAGACCACCTAGCATTGCTCATTCAGTGGGAAAGCCGTTGGTGAATTCCCCTCTGTACTACTGTATGATACTGTGTCCTTGTGGTCTGGTTCAAAACAAATTTAGAATAATATTTGCCATGTGCAGCTTTAATTACACATTGTATTGAAATGGTGCCTTGTTTGCATGAAAATTATATGAATACATTAGTGAATTCAGAGTTAGGAACACAGCTTTATTGTTTTAGTTAGTTAGTTATAGTCAAAATCTGAATTCTGAATAAAAGCTTTCTGTACAGGGAGAAACTTTTAACTAACCCCTTAGACTGAAATGGGCAAACATGAGATTTAATTTGTCAAAAATGCAACTAACCGGGATTTATGGGAAAAACCTTCAAATTGACAAAATTATGTTTAAATGTTTTTATCACTAATAAAGGGTAAAAAAATACTCTATAAATTATCGCAAGCAATAGGCAATTTGTGATGTTTAACAGGGGGGACGGACCCAATTTGTTTCGTTCACCCACGACTAGTGAAGACAAAACTGGTCAGCACTCAGAATTACATATCTGTCTGCTATTTCAGCACCATGGACAGCGCCATAGATTTATCAAAACACAGCACAGTACTAACATTTAAGAGCCATGGTCGGGAACATAGATTCTAACTTGCACGAACCTCAGTCAGATAAAGGATCAATGAGTCAGGCAGACTAGACTAACATATTAAACTAAACAACCCCTCTGCTCTTGTACTCTCTCTGCTATAGGGGATGCATTTTGGTCATTTAGCTATAAATTCGTCTACAGACCACAAGACAATCAAATCCAATTCCTCCTGCTCTTTTGTGACAGTAATGTGGTGGAATAGTAAAGGTTTAAATAGCTGAAATAAAATTGATGTATTCAAAAATAATTTCAATGACTAAATGCTTGAGCTGCTGCGGTTCATTAGGATATGTGTTCTTGAACAGAGGGAAGGAGGGAGGAAAAGAAAGAGAGTGTTGGAATAACTGAATGTGGGGAGTTGCTTAGTCTAATGTGTGAGCTTGTGACTGGATGGTAGAAAAGTGCAGTTGAATGGCATAATACTGTCAATGTTTTCTTTTTTCAAGCATATGTACAGTATGTATACACATTTACAATGTACAAATACACATATGCTGTAACAAATATAAATGCCCTCAGAAGATCAGATGAGGATACAACACAATTAGGAGTAGAGATTCTTAATCCATTATTTGTACACATTGTTGCATGCAAAGTAATGGTATCCCAATGCTACAAAAAGTACTAAACCATAATACAATATTTGCAAATCAAATGTAAAAAGAATACAACATAGTATCATATATCAAAACGTGTAGTAAAAGACAACACATTTCAGAAGGACATGCTTAAAAAGCCCATAGTCCACATCTGACAAATACAAAACTGTACAATGTAAGATCATGCTGCAATACACATAAAGTATTTGACAGCTTATTTTCTAGACTGCCTTGTGCTTTTGGTCAACTTACAGTACAGAACACAATATAGCTTGTTTAGACTGACCTTAAGTGGACCCTTAAATGGTGAATACTGGATACACGCTAACATGTGGCCAGCCGTTTTCTCCCACAGCGCCAGGAAGTGAAGGTATAACCACAGTTTTTGCAGTGTACAGTTTGGTTTATCTTTAATACTGTATTTATCATACCTTTCATTGCAACAACACTGTCTGTTGTAGTCAACATTTCTGGTGTTTTCTATTTTCTCTATTGTACTTTACTTTGTTTTTTTCTTTTCATCTCTTCTATCTGGGGGCTTTATGGCCCTGAGTTTGAGGTGTGTCATGCATTCCCTCTAATTGGGTTGGAAATAATCATGTTACACTGTTGAATGGCTAAGCTGCATCAAAAGATAGTGCTATGTCCCCGTCCTTACTTATGTGCACACATTCACACATACACACATACACACATATATATATATATATGTATATATATTTGTCTGTGCTTTTATTGAAGCAATGTGAATTATTGACAACATTTACCAATGTTACTGACTGGTGGACCTAAGTGTGAACAGCTCAGTGTAGTGGGGATCTCACATAAAGCCCGGAAGTCATTCTCTTGTAGCGCACACACACACACACACACACACACACACACACACACACACACACACAGATATGAATAAACACACTTGGGTGTCCTCATCCTAACCTCCCTTTCTCTCTGCATTCCCAAACTGTCTGAGAGGACTGCAGATCATTTTCTCATCAGCATCCAACCTCAATCATTTTTTACTGATACCACTGATCCCACATCAGCACTCTTAGTGACAGAGGAAAGAAAAAGAGAAGCAGGAAAAATGGGGGCCTAAAGTCTATAAGGAATGCTAACACCAGCTTAAATTTATTGTTCATATGATATATTTTGATCAAAATGTATCAAAGTTCTAATAGTTAAGAAAAGGAGGGAGAGAAGAAGTGATAGGTAAAAGTTGAGGATGGTGGGAGAAATATTTGAGGAAGAGAAGAGGTGACTGAAGAAGGAACCTGAGGTTAATGTGATGAAGGTGTGCAATTACTTGATAGCACTACAGGCAGTTGGCACTGTCTTGGATGTTGTCTTGCAGTCAATGGGAATGTGAAAGAAGTGAGAAAAGACTAAGGAAGAGAAACAGGTAGTGAGAAGAGGGGAGATGTGAGGACAAGAGCAGTAGGAGAAGTGAAAGAAAGAGTAGAAAGGAGGAAAAGAATGAAGAAAACAAGATGCATGCCAAGAAGAGGGTAAAGAGGACAAAAAGAACTGGAAGAATGAGACAAATGGAAGACACTTCTACTATTGGTGCAGATGTGGAGCAGAACAACGTCAAAATCTCATTTCATTCTCCACTGACTTAAACCCTTTATTTATTAATATTCAATACCCAAATGCATGCAGGGAAATGTTTGTGACTAAAAAGATGTGTGTGTGTGTGTGTGTGTGTGTGTGTGTGTGTGTGTGTGTGTGTGTGTGTGTGTGTGTGTGTGTGTGTGTGTGTGTGTGTGTGTGTGTGTGCGTGTGTTTGGGAAAGAGAGGGACAAATTTTAGCTACTCTGTTCAAATCAGTAACTTGTTTCTTTCTCTTCTGCCTCCTATTTCCATTTGTCTTTCGCCTCTGCCCCCATCACTTTCTCCATATCCAGGCGTGGCACCCTGTGGGGGTGGGGTTCTGTGATGGTAACCATGGTCCCCGGCAGCCGCTATGTCTGCAGCGCTCACGCTAGAGAGGAAGACACCACGAACGACCGCGAGGAGCGAATTTTAGCCGTGCTGGGCATCATCGGTACCATCCTCAATCTTTTAGTGGTCATATTTGTCTACATCTACACCTCCGTCACCTAAGGTTTTCGGCAAGAATTTGAACGAGAGACGTTGGCACTGTCCCTAACCTTTCTCCGCACTGCTACCCTCCTCCTCTTTAAGTATTTATATACCTAAGAGGGTTTGAGTATTCAGATTGAGCGTTAAGATGTGAAGATCCTTGGAAGTGTGTTCAGCTGGATAGTAGCCATATTTATCTACACCTGCATCACTGCTTATCCCTTAAGACAGCTTTGCTCTGTTAGCTAAAAACGACTGCCAATCACAGGGAAGAAGTTGCAGGTGGAATCATCTGCACTTTCCTCCAATTAATGAAACTGCGTCTTCAAGACAATTCCACACAACCACACGTCACATGACAGTATGTCCAGTCTAGTAATGGGTATCTGTATTCATATGACTGGGGCAAAGCATTTCTGTGACTGCTCAGACAAGTGTTGTTGATCTAATGGTGGTCCTATTTGACTGTGTTACATCTTCCTCTTTGTCACATAACATGTAAAGTGTGTCTTTAAACAATCAAACACCTTTGTGACATTTAAGATATCACTGCCAGTTCATTTTATCTAAATGGTTTGACAACGAAGGCCCCTTTGAGTTAACTTGACCAAACTATTGGATAGGGAAAGATGTGGTACGCCATTAAAACTATTAAAAGCGACCACCATTGCCAAGTGAATTATTAACGGACTAATATTAACTATTCTACTTGAATAGAACATTTATACAAATATACAGATTATTACTCACACCCATTGCTAAATACTAGTTTATGTAGTTAGTAGAGAGACTGAAAAAGATTTACATGGACCTAACGTGTCCACACCTGAGCACACCAGAGGAGAGATTCCTGGCTGTGCTGGGAGTCATCGGCATCATACTCAACCTCCTGCTGCTCGTCTTTGTCTATATATACACCTCCATCTGATATATTTGCCTGAACACAGTATCAGCTATTAGATTATCCTGCCACACCTAACATCACCTGTACCTTAGACTGTTCTTCAACCACACCTGTATATATTGTACCTAAGTACAATATGGTACAAAGCCGATTTGGGGATTATATGATATTCTAGGCAGCTTTACGTGCCTATTAATATAGTGATACTCCAATAATAGTGGCAACATGCACATGAACAGAAGGTGATGAGAGAATTGAGAGGCCAAAGCAGTGCCACTGACTGCCACAAGAATTTGCGGGTTTTTTTTGTATTTGTGTTTTACAGTTGGTGTTTTTGTAGATACAGTGCTCTTTCACATATGTGCGCGATGAGATGTTTACTCAAGGTTGTATTATTACCTTCATCATGATTTGACCAAAATACCTGACGTAAAGACTGCCATTTCTTACTGTAAATCTGTTTGTTCTACATGTTTATTGATGGTGAAAACACTCATGGAACTGAATGGTGTTGATGTTTCAGTCTGTGCAGCGGCTCTGCACACCATCAAAGATCCCTCTGTGGAAGGTCGGTACAGCGGGACAATGGTCTATTTTCTGGTGCCATGTGTGATTCTGATCTGTGATTGGATCTGTAAGCCACGTGCAGCGCAGCATCGGAGAGGGCAAAGCGTGGAACTGAGACAATGTTGCACAAATCAAGACAGTGGCCTGTTGCGGTGCAACACAAAGGACTGCAACAGTAAAGAAAGAATCAGGTTGAACCAGTGTGGATTGTCTGAAAAAAGAGGATATAAAACTTCTGTACAAGGCTTCACCATCTGTCTCAAAACTCATTTAAGCACAAAAACTTCCCAGGGATTGGGTTACAACATTTCCTCTAAAGCTGCATGTCACTCTGGATATGATTTTAGGTCTAAGCACTGTGCCTCTGACGGAGGAGCAAATCTGAATGCAGCTGAAATGCGAACAGAGAGGACTGGCCTGAATCTACACTTCATCCTTGTTATTCTCTTTTCCACCAACAAGCTAACACCAGAGAAGACATAGTACTGAGAGGACCCGCATGTGTCTCTGCTGTCTTTTCCCACAGCACAAAATCATGGATATATACACAGGCACAGACTTAATTTCATTCATCATCAGTCAGATGTTCTGAGAGTGAAGACACATCCCCAGACCAAAGGACTCCAGAAACAGAACAACCAGCAACTTCAACTCACTTTACAATTTCACAAGTTGGCTTGTAAGAATAAGTACTGAGATTTTGATAATCATATAAGATTCCTTCTTACATAGCATATGTATGCTCTTAGTGTTAGCATCTGTTTATCATGAAGTGTTTTGTTTGGACAGGTTTGCAAGCAAAGTCAAAAGCAACAATGTTTGGTATGAAGCTCAACAAATATCTATGGTTCTGGTGATTACATTTTTATGAAGTGTAGAATAGTACAGATAAGTATTTCCATGGTCATGGCTACAGAACAGCTGGATGAACAAGTGACAGCAATTTTCCTGCATGAGTAATTAGCTTTTACTAAGAACTATTAGTTGCTTTGTTGAGTTTTAAAACAGCAAAGAGGAAAAATCAAAAGGGTACATATTTTAATTACCTGTATAAGGACTCTCTCTTTCTCACCATCTCACACACTTGTACTTGTTTACGTGGGGACCCTTATTGACAAATTGCATTAGCAACCTTAACCTTAACACAACATGCTTCATCCCAAAACTGTACAGTATGTAACATTAACCTGAACCTAATTCTGGAAATCCAAAAAAATATATATATTTCTATTGATTATGTTAACATTGTACTCACCAAAGTAATTGTTAAGATCTGGGGACTCGGTGGCATTACCAAAAATAGATATTGAACAAAGCAAAATACACAAGGTTAAGTCAAACTTATTTGGAAGAGAAAATGAAGGCAAACTTTCAACATTAATACCCAAGCTGTCTGTTTAGCTGACAACTTCCTGGTTCAACTTTGACCTACCATATTTGCTGTAGTTATGCACACTCAAGATTTTCCTATGCGGTGAGAGATTATTAGCAACATTACGGGTTTACTCACTTTTTATTCCATCTTCAAATTAAGATAATCTGGCAAAAACATTAGCTTGTTTACAGCCTGTATGGTTATCTGACCGCTACTGTTTGCTGCCCCTTGAACTTAGTTTTAGCTTTGCCACATTCTGAGATCTTAACAATTAGTTCAGAGTACTTAAACTAAAAAAATAAAACCCAAATTGTAATAAACCATTATTTTTTATTTATTCAACCCTAAAACTTTAAACCTTGAATATTTGAAGTGAGAACCAGCCAAAATATTCCAAAACATTCTCACTCTCAATACCTAGACTCAAACTGGTCCTCACTCACACACACACACACACACACACACACACACACACACACACACACACACACACACACACACACACACACACACACACACATAAACACTTGCTACTTGCATCTCTCTTCATGAGTTTAATTTTACACCGTCTTTCAGCACACATCAGGAGCGCACGCTGAGATCAGTGTGACTTGCACATTTATTTCCTGTCACATCCAATAAGTGTACAGTGGAGTTTGTTGAGCTAAATCCATTTTGGGAGTGCACCAAAGCCCAGAGTAAGCCACATTTAGTTTGCCAGACGTATGCTGTCAGACTGTAACAGTCAAACCCACAGCTGTGCCGAAACTATAAAAAAAAAAAAATTAAAAAAAAGTTTGCGTTGCCTTTTCGCTAGTGTTTATTCACTTTTTAACAAGACACACTTTAATAAATGATTTAGTAAGTATTAAGTAATGTCTTCATTTAAGTTTAATAAATCCTTTACTATCATTTACTAATGCAATATGTCTTACTACAAAATGAGAATCCCATGAACATTTATTTAATGATTACTAACATTACCAACTATATTAACAACAAATAGAAAGAATAAACACCAGCTAACATTCCTCATGAAAGTTTTTTAATTCATCAATAACACAATAGTAAATTATTTATCAACCATTACTAACAGAATTGGTGTTTATAATCCCTTTTACAGGGTGCTATGTAAAGTGGTACCAATTTTAAAAAGGCCGGCAGTAAAACTTTCTAAAATATGTGAAGAATAAAACAAATAAATATATTTTAAAAACTATGAGGCAGACTGAACCATCTTATACAACCAAGGTTATATATTGAGCCTTTAGTATATATAGTAAATTACATTTGCAAAATAATAATAATAATATATATATATATAATAATCTTTGCAGATTTATAGTCTTTATTATAGTTTTCTGCCTTGGTTAGGGAGGAACCTCCATCATGTCAGCAGTCAACAGCATGGACTGATATTAGATAAACGTCTAGGATTTGTCTACAGTAGCTTTTGATGAGTCGACCTAACTCCATGGCTACAATACATGTTATTGTGTGTTCTGCATGCAGTTCAAGTTTTCGGTTGAGACCAGTTTTAACAGACTCACTGCCAAGCAGGCCAATGAGAGGAGAGAGAGCCTAAAGGGTGAGTGCTGGCCATCTGCTGTCCCAGTAGACATTCAGCCACCTCCTCAAAATTCACACACACACACACACACACACACACACACACACACACACACACAGACACACATACACAGCCTAGACTTATTTTTAACAATACAAATGTCTCACTTATACATTACAGTAAAAAACAAAACTCTTTTACATTGTTTATGATTTATTTGATGCCTGTTTATAGTATTTTCTGTTATAATTTGACAAGGTAAGGAGGCGAACATGTGCAAACACATTATGTTATGGAAATAGTCTTCAATGCCAGAGGAAAAACAGATGCATCAAAGTACACCAGGGACTCCTAACCACTGCCCCAGGCACGGATTGTTAACACAAAACACTGAAAACAAGAAAGCAGTGTTCAAAGGCTCATTCTGAGTCTGGATTCCAAAATACTCATTCTCTGAGTTTGAGCCAGCCAGCGACTGTGTTATGTTTAGCCAAAGCAAAGACTGATTCTCGTGTTTTTTCATGATGCATGAGCTGAATACATTTTTAGCCTGAGAGGACATATTGAACAGAGACTAAGACTAGACAAGAGAAAATTATGTGGACAAGATGATCCCTAGGATATTTTAATGTTATTTCAGAGCAACAAAGCTGAAGAATATTGATTTATCTCAGATTTTGACAAAATAATAATAAATAACTAAAAAGAAGAATACTGATTTGCATGAGAAGGCTGAATTGTTACATCCCAGTTTTGCAAATAATTCCATAAGCAAACAGAACCAGTGATTCAGGCAACTGTCAGGTGTAAGAAAGCATGAGAAATGAGCCATTAACCAAAGTTTTGTGTGACATGCTGATTTACTGACTAACATTCCAGGGCAGTAGCTGCTACAGTACTATTCAGGCAAACTGTAGATTTGAAGTGGGAGATGTCCAGAATGACTAGCTAACAGATCCTGTTTGCTCCTATCAGCAAGTGATACAGTTATTTTATCGAAATAAAGAAATTGTCTCTAGAATTGTGTAAGAACAATGTCAATTTCTGATGAAGCCGGTAAAGAAACAGTTTGTAACGATCCTTTAGAGTTAACTTTGAACAAATGCTGTAAAATCTGGTGTACGTTCGTGTAATGTTTATATATCTATATATATAATGTATTATTATAGTAATGCCAATAAAAATGGAGAACACAGCTTTCAAAGAGTTTCACTGTTCTTCCTCTGCTTTGATTTGATATTATTTTGGACCTCATACATTAGAAAATTGAGCTAAAATATTGTAAAGAACGCAACACTTTTCAAATGCGCTAGGAATGCAGGTTAGAAGTCAAACATTCATGACATTTACATCTCTTTTGCCTGTTTTAATCTGTGTCTTTTCCTCCTAGATCTGTTGTAGTTCTGCTGTAGTTTTATTATCCTGACCACCCAGGCATATGTCTGACTTAAAAAGGCATCTAACACATCTATTGCTGTGACTCTTATTTTAAAATCACCTTCACATGTAAAAACAAATTGGCATTTGTCCAGCTGGTGTGTTTTGCATATTATTTTGGTACTCTTAATTCTAAATTACCAACAAATGACGGGTTTGCATCATCATTTACTTGCATAAAATCTACACACTACACATTTGTCACAAATTAATGTGTTGAACATGTTTAGATTAATAGAGCATACTTCCAGTTTCTATACGTGTATGACTAGGAATTTTATCCTTCTGCCCTGATGAATCTTGCCTTAAATTCTATCGGGGAGCCTGAAAGTAAGTAATTCCTTGAGTTTCAGCTGACAAGATAATCCACCTGAGCGGCCTAACTCTTCCAAATTCTGTTTTTTTCATGAAGTCTAGTTTTGTATTCACGTTTTCACTTTTTATCACCCGGATACAACTTGAGTGCTTGGTGCTGTTGTTCCCTAGGTCCTCTGAAGGTTTTTCCTCGTGTTTATTTTCCCCAGAAAAATAGAGAGGGAAGAGGGAAGCATCCTAATTCTGTGTTGTCTTGAATGCACTGTCAGCATGACAACAAGGTCATCACCTACAGAGCTGAGCTCTTTTAAAGTAGTATAGCTGCTTTGGCACACCTATGCTGTTGTATGCAGCCTTGTTCAGTCAACCAAATAAACTTACTGTGCATCCTCAGGCACCCCATGAGACAGCCACTGACCTGGCTAATGTGGGTGGCTGCCCTCTGTGCCCACACACACACACACACACACACACACACACACACACACACACACACACACACACACACACACACACACACACACACACACACACACACACACACACACACACACACACACACACGCATGCATTTATAGAAGACTCACCCACACCAGCCTACAGTGTCTAACATAGATCTAACTATAGCTCAAGTATGATTTAACAATCTAGTGTCTCTTTCCTCTCTTCCTGTTCTCCCTTACCCTCTGCACTCTCTGTACCACAAACATTTATGATCTCTTCTCAGTGCCCTGGTGTTTGTCATGTTCCTATTTTAGGCTTTAGTTAGTTTGCCAGCTCAAGCATGAACTCCATCCCTTGCTTTGAGCCTCAAGCAATGGAACAAGGAAAGATGCTTTATGTAAACAGTGCTATAATGTCCTGTTGAGTGTAACAAGTCCCTGAGAAACTCAACCAGCCTTGAATGAAAATACCCACTGAGTCACATAGTTATTTGCTTTCATTTATTGTTTCTAACCTCCCTAGACGCACCTAGGTCTCTATTCAATGCACAGGCAGTGTCCTGAAAGATCAAAGTCGTTCACATTTCACTTTCTATATATATATATATATATTACATTTGCAAAATAATAATATATATATATATATATATATATATATATATATATATATATACAATATACTTAATATGCAATAAAATGCAATATACATAAATATTCATATGTTCACATTGCCATTTGATAATGAAATGTTCCCTCAGCCATTGGCAAATGCAGAAGTACACTTATTTATTTCGGTCCTGATGTGTTTTCTTATCACTCATGCAGCCCTCAAAACCTGGAGTTCAATCAGGACAGCTGACTGAGGGATAGACACACACACACACACACACACACACACACACACACACACACACACACACACACACACACACACACGCACACACACACACACGCACACACACACGCACACACACACACACACACACACACACACAGTAAAAGACAAATAATATATCTGAGGATGTGAGAAATGCTTTTTTAGCCGGTTCCTCAAATGAAGATGGCAGATTCACATGTCCCACGGGGTCTCATTATACTTATGTTATCTGCATCCCATGAGAGTCCCTGATCGATTGGTTAATGGCTTCTTTGCTCCCTTTATGGTCAGCTACCTCTGTTCCAGTCAGGGAAGAAGGACGGAGACCAGGGTGGAGCACAACATAATAAAAACACCTGTCAGTAAAACACATTACAATTCAACAGCATCACAAACTCCAAAATGATCTTACAGTTGAATCTACACCTTTCTAAACAGTTTACACAATAATGAACAGTATAACCTTCATGAGATATGATTAATTGCAGGACTGTTGTATTAGACTGAAATAGTTTTAGCTAGGTGAAGCTAATAAACTGGCAACTACATGGATTTTTCTTAATTGGGATCTTAGCCAATTATTTCCCGATTTCTATAACATCTGCACTAAATGTGTCATCATTTGGTAGATGTCTTTTACAGCACACGCAAAGGATATTAATCTAAATTGTTTACTTCCAAATGTTGAATGAGGCTTATTATTTAACCCTCTTTTTTAAATTTATGTTAGCTCCAGCAATTTTAAATTAATATTTTCTTTCCTGAACCTAAAACTACTAAAACTGATGTTTTATAAATATTTTATAGGCTAATTAAGTCAAATAATCACTTGCACGGACTAATGTAGTGGTACTCAATGACAAATGGCCTGAGGGAGCTTCACCACTAACACCTCACCTCTGCTCCTCAGCTTTGCCTGTAATGAAGCCTCAATGGATCTCTATTATCAAGGTTCTACAATGGCAAACACTCTTCTGCTGCATGATGGATGTGAATCAGCACTGCACTGCGTATGTGTGTTTAGTTTAATTGTCCTAAGCTGAACAATGAACAATAATAAGGGAAAACTAATTCCCTAAACGAAACTAGAGTAGTTTGACATGACAGTGGCTGATAGTTTCACGTACAAATGTCTCTACTGGGAGTTTCTTTATCTCCATAAAGGGCTTTCAAATTGCCTCCTCACACACAGATACACACACACACACACACACACACACACACACACACACACACACACACACACACACACCTCAGATACCAAATGGCACATCTTATCCATCACACTAAAAGAGACGGCAACAATTAGAATGCACACACACACATACACACAAATAAGAGGGCACTAGTGACGTCACCACGTAGTCGCGGCCTCTTCAATCCCTTAGTAACACACTGAACACACACATACAAACACGCACACAGAGGCAACTACAAGCCAACAATATTGACTTGACACAGAAATAGTGTCTGGGCAGCCGGGCGGCTTCTTGGCCTTGTGTGACAGTCTGTGCCATTAGCCGCACAGCAAAACAAAACAGCATCCCTTTATTCTCCCATTTGTTATAGACCTGTGGGTCTGTGGAGCCCCGAGAGAAGATAAAGAAGACTTTAACTCAGAGAGCGGTGCTGCACAAAGTCCTGCCTGACATCATCCCTGTGAATATTTGGATCTATTTGTTTTGGGACTGAACAGGATAACAGTAAGGCTGAAGTAGTTTTTACTGCACTAAGTGAGTTTGACAAGGGAGAAATGGAGCCAACGGAGCAAAGGGATGACAGAGGAAAGAAAAACAGCAAAGAGGTAAATTTCAGAGAACACAATACTCAGCTCATCAGAGGAAAGATTAATCTCTTTTTTTTTACTTCCTGGTGGTTGGAACACTTTTCATCACAATATTGTCACTATATCATTATATTGCATAGAAATATATATTAGAGAATTTCTCTCACTATCATGTGTCTATAAATTAATACATTTAACTTATACTGTGTATAACATTAGACCAGTGGTGAAAAGTAACTAAGTACATTTACTGACGTACTGTACTTAAGTACAAATTTGAACTTTACTTGAGTAATTCCATTTTCTGCTACTACTATACTTCTACTTAAGTCAGAGAGAAATATTGTACTTTTTACTCCACTACATTTATTTGATAACATACTTTGCAGATACAGATTATTAATTCTGAAAATAATAATAATTAACCACACCTTTACTAGCTGTAACATTAAAGTGATGTACTCATAAACGCATCAATAATGATAATCCACAGGCGCCTAGATAGCTTAGTTGGTAGAGCAGGTGCCCATATATAGAGGTTTACTCCTCGACGCAGCAGTCCCAGGTTCAACTCCGACCTGTGGCACTTTGCTGCATGTCATTCCCCCTCTCTCTCCCCTTTCATGTCTTCATCTGTCCTGTCAATAAAAATGATCTTAAAAAAAATAATTGCAATCCAATGATATACATTATTCTAAAATGGGCCATTCAGCATGAGTACTTTAACTTTTGGTACTTAAAGTATATTTTGATGCTAATAATTTTGTACTGTCACTTAAGTATAATTTTGAATTCATGGCTTTTACTTAAATCAGAGTGATTCTACACCATGGTATTTCTACTTTCACTTAAATAAAAGATCTCTGTACGTCTTCCACCACTGTATTAGACATAATACATGTATTACACATAATTATGGACATAAAGGTGTGCAGATATGGACTTAACTGCAAATGTAGGCTAATATAACATGTTCAGCAGAGAAGACACCAGTTGTGATTTGTGAGTGTAAATTGTCATGTCTTTATCGATGGCGCCATCAGGTGGCTCAAGCATGTCAAGACACTTAAAACGAATCTAACCATTTCTGCCTTGAGTGCATGTTAATTGTACACACTGGCCACACACTGCACATCTCTCTCTGTCTCTCTTTCAGGTGGCCGATCCCGTCAGCATGCTTCCTGATGGTGGAACGGACACATGGAAGGTGGACCCTGAGGACATGCTTGGCATCGCGGGTATTGTGGGCACAGTTCTCAACCTGCTGGTAGTGGTGTTAGTGTATATCTACACAGCTATCTGACATGCCTACACACAGATTGTATAGCTTCATGGTGAAGCTGTTGACTGTTGGATGGAAAGGACAGGTGTATAAATGGGACATCACCTACTTGATGGATGCAAGGACAACTAGAAGGAAGGAACAGGATGCTGTGAACACAGGAGTGTTTGTCTTAAACAGGCCGAATCAGTAGCATTCTCTTATATTGTTAGTGTTGAGGATCATTTGTTTTTTTCATTATATTATTAAGTCTGATACAACCAACCTTTGTAGTTGGGTTTGTAACTGTGATTAAGGTTACCTCAAAGTTAAAGCAACACCAAAGATTCTTTTATACCTTAAAATAATGTTTCCAAAATCGTTTCAGTGGTTCATCAACTCGTAACAGGGTGAACGGCACTTCTGCATTTGCTTTGCGGCCCTCTGGCTATAACCGCACTATGCAAGTTTGCCAGATCGGGTAGCAGATCTGTAGTTCCAATGAGACATATGACTCGTAATGGACAATTCCGCTTCCAACCTGTAGGGGGACCAAAGAGGAAAAGTGCTTTGGTGTTGCTTTAAAGTCCTTTTCCATGAGGTGAGATGTTTGACCAACACTGGGCGAATTGTATGCATTGTTGATTTCTGTGAGTTAACAAACTTTCTTTTCTTTTATTTTTAATTGTGTCTGCAATATGTATGCAATGTATGTTTGTTTTCTGATTGGTGCTATTGTTTTCTGAAAATTAAAGTATAACCAATACATTTTAAGTTATATCCACATTTACTTTCATTCAAAGCCACATCAATGAACCAGGGCAGAATTACAGCTCTGGAGACCCTTTTTGTTTTCTGATAGCAGTCAATACATTTAAAAACATTTAACAGCATTCAGGTTTACCAACAAAAGCAATTTGTTTATTATTTAGTTGCATTTATTTTACAATTTTAACAAACTGAAAAAAAGAACCAAACATTTGAATCATAGCATGAGAAACTTGTCTGCATCCTTGACCTATCACAGGGAGCCAGAAAAAAACAGCAAAGACAGAAAAGGATATGCCTTATAAGAATCATCGTACAATGGTTCAAGGGATTATGTTGTGGTATATTTATATTTGCAAATAACTGCAGGAAAGAAAATTGATATTGCAAATATGTTCCTATGTTCTATGTCAAAGTGCAACCCTGGAGGACAGCTGCAAAACGCAGGATGACAGAACATCATCTCTTGACAGAAATATCACAGAGCTCCAGACAAGGACCAAGAATCCTGCCAGACAAATACATATAAAGTGTGTGATCGCTAGATATACGCATTTCTTCATATGCTATTGTTGCTATTGTTTGTAAACACTGAAGTAAAGCTAAGATATTATGATATGATATTAAATGAAAATATACCCATGACAATATGTATATTTTAAATAAATATATATTAATTTGTTTCTTTAAGGTATAGGAGGAGTATAATTATTTGGATTATTGATGTTAATATCAGGCAGTATTTGACAGCTGGTGATGATGTCAATCTTCTCAGACACAGCCTTCAGGTCATCCAGGATTAACCTTATGCTGTGGGAGGCATTGATGATGGCGCTCTGCGAAGTATTCAGCTGAGCTGTTGCACTGTTCACCTTTCACACAAGCAATCAGAAAAAAACTCAAATGAAGGCATTACAAACACAACCAATTAGCTGTTACATGATGCAGCTTATCATAGAATATAGCACTGGACTCTGTAGTAATGATGCAGTATAAAGGGCATTTTGGGAGACCTTTGTATACCTAATTCATATGTTTGACAATAAGCGTTCTGGGTCAAACACATCTCCGTACCTCTCTACTGGCACTGCCATAAACCTGCCGTAGTGTCTGTCCCACGTCAGAATATAGCCAGCTGTTAGATTCCCGCAGCTTCTGTTGTAAAAGGGTGTCACCTGGAAACAGAATTAAATACTAAAATAACTCAGAACTAAACCTCCATTTCATTGTTCACTTATTTGATCGAAGCCATACATGACAAAATATGTTGAAATATGACAAGAAATGCTGAATGCTGAAATGCGTGAAGAATAGGAGAAGCCGGTAAACGGACCTCTAAGTTGAGACTAATTTTGTCACACCTTAAGTATTATGATTGGGATATTTATTATTCTAATTGTCACTATGCAATATTGCATTCCTCACCTTGTGGCCTGTGTGTGGGACTTGGCCTGTCTTCCACTATCGACTGTATATCAGGATGGTCTCTAACTACGATAAGAGGAGGCAGGTCTCTCCTGAGTATCTGAGCGCTCTCCTGGCTCAGTGAGGAGGCTCGGCCCGCCTGCTCCTCCTCACCCTCACTGTCTGTTTCAGACGCCTCCCCAGGAACCTATCCAAGATAGATAACACAGACAAAGCAGATTGTAGATTAATGTCAGGAGGGGTGGAGATATTAGTTGATGCTTTAGAAAACACACTTTTTATCTCTATATCACGCTCAAGCACACACATCATGCAAGACAACCTTAGCTCCGACTGTAGCAGTTTGGGGTGCGGGCATGGAGGTGATGTAAACTTCATCATCAGAGTCTGTCTCAGAGGCCTCGCCCTGCACCACTATCTGGTACCCGCTGGACATGGCTACACACACACACACACACACACACACACACACACACACACACACACACACACACACACACACACACACACACACACACACACACACACACACACACACACACACACACACACACACACACAAAACTTCGTTAGCTACATTGAAACAAAGTAACGTTTTAGATCGTTGCTGTAGCTAAATAGTGTTCCAGTACTCCTGGCATCAGCTTCACCTTGCTAAGTACAAGTAAATACTCAACGAGAATCTATAATATAAAATTAGCTACAAGCTAAACGCTCAAATATACAGTCCAAAAATCCCAAAACTGTCAAACCTTCACTGTGATGACAAAAACACAAATCACATGAGCAGTGAGGAAGTGGATTGTTTTCTGAGCTATGATGTCACGTGACATCTGACGTCTCATACCGCGATTGGAAGACACGCGTCTGTTTGTTATTAAATTGGCGTATGCCGATTTCAACGTAAATTTCAGACAGGCTTAGCTAAATCTCCACGTGTATTGATGCCTTCCATATGAGAACAATATGTTCAATTAATAGATGTATGATTTGTTGTTCTTGTTATGGTGGACCATAATCCGCCACCACCGGGTGCTTTTTCACGTTATGGGTTAACAACTCCCGCTAACTCCGCCTATGTGAATCTAGAGGTGTACCCTGGCAGAAATATCGAGTTCAACCCATAAAGCAGGGTTGTGTTTACTTCGTGTAGCCTACAGTCAGTTGACAGGTACAGTACATTAACTGTTTACTATGTTTAATTAATTTAGATAACTGCAAGATATGTAATATATATATATATATATATGCATGGGTTAGGCTTCTTGTCCTCATCCTCTCTCATATGCCGACAAAAGGAAAAACTAGGCTTGGCCAGTGGACCGCAAATAACACTAACGTTAGATGTCTGGCGCTAGCTATGAAGCTAACGCTAGCGCCGTTAAGGGTTTTCACATTTAGCTAGCGTTACTGTTGATTTTGTCTTTTGAAGCACAACTACCGTAGGTTAAGTCAAACAGTTTTACGTAAGCGTTATATTGGGCTGTATAATCACTTCTGTGTGTTTGTCAGGGATGGCAGACGAGTCTCTGTTTGACTTTCTCCATATGGAGATCGTGTCACATATCTACAAGGAGCAGCAATCCAGTAAAGGAGAGATGGACAACAAGGTGTGTTCCATAAAGGCATGGTTCAATCATCACCTGACACATAATATATAGCGTTAGAAAAACATTAGCCTTGAGTTACACTGTGGTTTGTAATCACCTTGAAAAACACCAACTTATGCTATTACATTATAAAAGTGTAGCTTTAACATGGCCATATTACATGACATAACGTTACCACACTAACACACAAGTGAATGAGCCAGTAAACCGCTTGAATTTCTTCTCTTCAGGACAGAGCTGTCTGCGTTTCTGTCCTTGAAAGCATGGGTTTCAGGGTGGGACAAGGACTCATTGAAAGGTAGATGGACACACACACACACACACACACACACACACACACATACACACACAGACAGACAGACTGACTGAATGCTATATGACTTGCATCCTCACTTATGTTACGTGCCTGTGTTGATGTTTGCTCTGTCTAGGTTGACCAGGGACTCTCCCAGCTTCAAAGATGAGTTGGATGTAATGAAGTTTGTCTGTAAAGACTTCTGGACGAAGGTGTTCAGGAGGCAGGTTGACAACCTCAGAACAAACCATCAGGTAAAATAAAAGTTGAGAGTAGTCTTTCCACCAACAGAAATGTCAGTCTCTTTTGTGAAAATGTGACTTAGTTTGTAATAGATATCAAAGATCATTATGGCAAAGAAGAGCTTAGAGTGGCCTAATCTTCAATAAAACTCAATTAAGCTCATAGCTTACTTAAATCCCCTCTGAATGATAGGACATTAATATATACAGAAGCATATTCAGTGTTGGTTACAATCTGTTATTGTTTGTTACAAGGGTTGTTACATGCATTTATTTTCTGCCATAGGGTACCTATGTCCTGCAGGACAACAAGTTTTCTCTACTGACTCAGCTCTCCAGTGGAAAACAGTACCTGGATCAGGCACCTAAGGTTATTATTCTCTCTCTCTCTCTCTCTCTCTCTCTCTCTCTCTCTCTCTCTCTCTCTCTCTCTCTCTCTCTTATTCCTTCTAGAGATACATTAGTCTGTTTGTTCATCATACTTCAATTTTCCATCTAGTGGACTGAAAAGCAATTGATTGTATTATTCTAGTACCAAAAAGTTAAATTCTCATGTGTAATTTATAAAGTAAAAGATCGATATTTGGCGTCCCAGCTGTAGCGATACAGTATTGCCACGAAAAATATTTCAAATTGAATGCTTTATCGCTCAGACTCCATCTCATTTTAGCTAATGCTAATGTGTATTTGTGTGTGTTTTCTCTCAGTACCTCGCTTTTTCGTGTGGCGTGGTGAGAGGAGCTCTGTCTAACCTTGGTCTTGACAGCGTGGTGACAGCCGAGGTCTCTGTTATGCCATCCTGTAAGTACTATCAGAATACCAATCCATGATTCTCTTTGTTGTGGGAAAGAGCGAGGTGACAAAACAGGCTCATTGGATAGAAGCCAAACTGTTGTTACTCATGCAAGGTGTCAGAATGGTGGTGTTGTCAGGTAGGTCAGGACATGTACGTGAAATTTTTGCGATATCCTTAACTAATGTACCTAATTTGTTTTAAAATTTTGAGTACCTCTCTTAAGGTTCATACACATTTTTCACCTCCCCTTCATTTTGTCATGCCAGGTAAGTTCCAAGTGGTGATCCAGAAGTTGTGACCAACCTGATCCTCTCTGCTACCCTGGAGCTGATCAGCAGGGCCCTGTGGGGCTCCGTTAATCCTAAAGAGAGGATAGTAGTTCCAGTCCAACCACAGAGGGAATCAAACATCACCCTGATTTCCACAACTGGGTCAAACAGGATTAGCCAGGTTCTGCTGACAACCAGGTACCCGTGACAGGAGGGCTTAGCCAGGGCTAACCCTTTACTTGTCGAACTTTGACACAGAACAAGACTTG
This sequence comes from Sander lucioperca, assembly GCF_008315115.2. NCBI lineage: Eukaryota > Metazoa > Chordata > Actinopteri > Perciformes > Percidae > Sander > Sander lucioperca. The sequence goes on along the minus strand of NC_050177.1, from coordinate 26,009,155 downwards.
TTTAGTTTCTTTTGCATTTTGATGATTTTCATCGTCATTAGTTTATTTCTCATTTGATTGAAACAATGTATGATGTTCTCAACTTTAGTTTTCATGAAACAAGTGGAGCCTCGCACTGACTGACCCCACTTGGCCAAGCTTTGAAAATAAATATTGACTGTCAGTGATGTGAATACGATAATGTGAATGTATAGTCAATCACAAGGTAATTTAATATTCTTTGTAATGTGTTGCAATGCCGAGTGCCCAAATTGAGAGGACTGACTAAGAAATAATTGAAAATGAAAAATAATTTAGGATAAGACATCAATTGCCATACCATCTCTTTTAGCAGCCATCAAGATAATAGCTGGCGAACATTGGAAAATAATTACACCTGGCACATCGGATTCATTGTTCAACACTTGTTTTTCTGCAGACACAGAATACCTAACTAGTTCCTGGTGCTTTGCTCTGCCTTGTAGCAGATTGCCTTTAGGAGCTGGGTGTTCCATGTACGCTGGTGATCTTTGGAATTTCAGTTCATTAAAAGGCAAAAATGCAAATATAGAATAAGTCATTGCTACAAGAATGTTAGTCTAATTATATTTTATTATCAGTGTGATGACAGTTTCTGAGCATCACTCTGTTTTTATGTAGTAATATCACATTTCAGAGTTGACCACTCAAACTGGGTTAAGAGTTAATTTTTTTGTACATTTTTGTCCTTTTGTACAGCATTAATGTGTACTATGTAGTATTGAGATTTTCCTAGCATAGAGTAAGCTGCAAAGGTGTTTGGAACGTGTTGTATGGTTTTGAAATCATTTCACATGGATTTCTGGGTTACATTTGTTAATGACACTGCTTTTAATAAAAGTCTCTTCAAATATGAGTCCTAAAATAGTCTAAAACTGCGAGGCTGTAAGTTTGTTCTGGTTGTTCTAATTATTTCATTTTCTCAACTTAACATTTTCTCTAAATTGAATAATAATGTTGTGACACAAACACCACAAAAACCAGGCCTTGGTAAGCAATAAAAGACAACACAATGAATACTGGTACAGGGAAAAAGAAATTCACCTCACCGGTAGATGCTGTGGCCTCTTTGTGCCACTAGAGGGACACACAAAGCGGTCATTATTTTCATGTTTGTTACTTTGACATTTTGCAAAGTTCTTCCCACTGTCTCCTTGTCTGTTCTGCCTTGTTCTCTCAAATCTGTAGTTTATCTTTTTGATGTACTCTGTGTTTGTCTGGAAGATGGGACAACTTGTAGTTAAACACACTTGGCTGCAGAGTGCCTTGTATATTTATTTGCACAATGTTTTGTGCAACATAATCATTTCTAACAAAGAAGTAATTCTAAAGTGTGTCAGAGTTATTGCAATTCCTTCCATTAATTAGTCAAATGTCTGTTATTGATATAATTCATTGGTGATAACACAAGGTGTGTAAATACCCTTTGCATATTCTATTTTGCATGGTATTTTTTATTCATTAAAAATATTTAAAAATCTATTTTCACATTGAAAAATAACGTGGCATGAATTCAAGACTTGTTCTCCCTTCTAAATGACACTGTAAAGAACAAGATACACATTGAAGAGAACTCTTTAGTTATATTGTTCTTATGTAAATAGATGTTACCTTTTCGCTTTATTACTCCTCTGCATAACACATTCCCTGTGTGCATTAGTAGCAGCAGTAGTTCCATTTCCCATCATCCCTGCTTAAGTTATTAATATTTCTTTGATGTTGTTGATCCATATCATGAGCTTGGTATTAAGAGGTTCTACTGTATGTGAGCGCACTGCACTTCTGAGATATTTAGAATCAAAGTTTTGTCCCGAAAGGCTCAACTGTAACTATCGGTGTAATAGTTTTACACAACAAAGGTCTCTGCGTGTAACTTTATCCATTTTATCCACTCCCCATGTGTCTCTGGCTCAGGCTCAGGCCTGAAAAACTGCTGTGTGGGTGCTACTTTCCAAATTTGCTTTTACTGCTGACAACAGTAATTACTGCCTATATTATACACACCATAGAGTTTGTATTTCACCATACAAGGAAAAAACCCTGGCCTTGGTATTTCATTGAATATTTGACATAATGGCTATTATCGTGAATGACAACATCAGAGCGGAATTATGTGTGTATGTAATGATGTGGACGACTTCTCATGCACATACTTTAACAATAAAGTTTAGGCAATTACCGTAAGCACTAAATCTAGACGTCCTTAAACACTGCAGATAATATACACGGGCAGATATATATTTTTGTGTCATTCTAAACTTAACTATTTTTGTAAAAAAAAAACACCATGAAGCAAAGGGTTGCCATAGTGGGAGAAGAGGAAAAATAATGACTTGGACTGGATCTTAAAGAGGCACTCCACCAATTTCCAATCGGCCTGTGAAAACAGTTGTAAAATGGCTTTGGTGGCTCTCGTGGGAGCATTTTATAGTCTAAGAAAAGGACTATGGTGATGTCATCAGGGTTATTTTGGATTAGGCTTGCAGACCACAGCTTTTTTTTTTTTACAAAAAGCCTGCTGTAGGGAAACACTGGAGAGTTGACTCAATTGATGTCAGCATGAATGAGACGCAGTCAGCAGATTGGCAGTTAAAGCAGAGCATTCACTAGGCAGATTGCAATTTAGATTCTTCACTTGCCTTTTTCTGTCTGTGTTTTTTCTAGGAAGCACACATTGCGGAGGAAAAGAAGGAACAAAGGGAAGAAGGCAGTATATATAGCCTCTGATTGGGGTAAATGATTCCACCTGAAGCGTGGTCAGCTATGTTTGGGGACTTTTAACACAGCAATACAAACTGATGGCATGGACTTAGGGAGGAAGGGTCTAATATAAGAGTTGCTGTTGATTGCATAATCGGAAGTGTAGAATCCTGTTTTGTGGAGCTTGACCCACGTAGGGATTAAAGTCAGGAGGCTTCAGCTTCTGCTGCATTAGTTTTGATCTTTCTTTTTAAAATTCCATCTCATACAAGTCCCCCAACTTCATGGAAGTGCAAAACTACATTCCCTTTATTATTCTTAACTTTGGGTTAGCACTCAAACTGGGTTAGCCTAAGTCCTTACTTCAATATGGAGGCCCTCAAGACAAGAGTTCTTGAATGAGCTGAGTAGACTGCCACTCTACCCCTGCTGATCTGCATAGTGCATTGTAGGTGACAGCAAGATGTGTGGATTTTGGAACTTATATTCAACTAGGACTGTTGTGAAAGAAGAAAACAGGAAAACTGAGGCATCTGCATAAATGTGCAGCACCGGACTATAGCCCACTCTTTTGCCCATTTGTTGCCATCCATTAAACACTTGCCCAAATCCTCTCTGGAGAGAAGATAAAGAAACAGAAAGGGGGGATTAAAGAGAAAGTTTGGGAGGGGGCAGAATTGTAGAAAGTAGGCGGAGGAGGAGAGGGTGGGCAAGAGGAAAATGAGATGGAGAGAATAAATAGCCTCTACAGGAGGCTGGAGGGAATTGAAAGGTAGAAAAAATAAGTTTATTAGAGGTGGGAGGCAGAGTGGAAGCAGTGTACAAGAAGAGAAAGATGAAGTGAGTGAGAAGTTTCTGTACCTAAATGTCTTACAAACAGTATAAAGTGAGGGAATCTGGAGAATGGCTCTGTGAAATTGAGGGATGATGGCATAGATGGTGAGAGTTACGCAACAGCTGTTTTGTGCTGCTTTACACAGCATCCCTCCCCTTCCTCCTGCTCTACCCTGCATCACAATCTCACCAATACACTCACACAAAGGAACGGTGAATGAAGGAAGGGAGGAGAGTAAAGGAGGAGGAGGAGGGGGAGGTTCAGGGCTAAAAGAAAGAAAGGAGGTGTTGGGGGTGTGCAGGTAAAACCAGCATTCATTCTCTCAAATTGATGAGTTGCTAAAATTCAGTAACACTGACATAGCCTGAATGAACGTTTTTTTGTAGTGTGAGAAGTTGACAGAAACTATTGATATGGGTTAGATTTCCTGAATGCTCACTTAAGTCTGGAGGCAGAAATAAAATTAAGTCACCAAATGCAGTTATGTTGATGCTACCTGGATGCTAACAGAAGGATTCTATCAATAAAGTATGCTGTAGTCATACTTATTTCATATTTATACATTTATTCTTAGTAGTGAAGTAGTTAGCAGTTGGCTAGGTTAACAGTAGCATAGTATGCCTAATCATGTAACTGAGTTAGCTAGCATTAACATTAACCTAGTAGTTAGCTGATTAGTAAACCATAGAGCTAAATCAATTGCTAGCTAGCTTCTGATATGCTAGCTAGCCCTACTTAGTTAAATAACCGGTCATGTTAGCTTAGAACGATTCTTTACGAAAGCTTTGAACAGTTTTTCATATCTTTCTTTTTATTTTTATCTGCACACCTGATTTATTCCAAATTTAATTGTTATATGCAATATTTGAAGAAGAATGAACTAAAGCATAGGTTCGCACTGCCTCAGGTGGGTCTCATTGTCCTCCAGCATCCTAACAAAACTGACCAAGACGACCAAGTGTGCTTTTTAAAAAAACCTGTATGATCTCACAGGATGCCGCCCACTTTCATCCTCTCAAATTGTCCCATCACTTCTTTATCTCACAACTTCTTTTTCACAGCTTTTTTTTCTGCTACCACTATCAACTTTTTTTCCCCTCCCTTCCTACTCTTTCAACTTCCTCCACTCATGCATGGTAAGAGTGAGCTTCTCTGTCTCACACACACAAACACAAACCTTGTCCCTCGGGGCCATATGTTGACCCGTGGTGGACCTGAATACAGCCATCTGCCTGCCTTTCCTATGTCCCACAGGGCAAGAGTGTGGGAGAATGTCTATCAGACACAATACAGCAAGCAAGCACACACACACACACACACACACACACACACACACACACACATAGAAACCATACAAGCACACACATGCCTTTAACCCCTTCACAGCCACTAATCACTCCCAGACAGCAGGCTCATCTCATGTTAACAGTGACAAGATAATAGCTGTTGTGTGCATGAAAGAGAGATTCCTGGAGGGTCAACCATGCAACTATAGCCCCGTTATGTTTTTTTGGGGGGACATTGTGAAAGGTAGAGAAAAAAAATACTATGGTGATGAAATGAAAATGAGTTTGACACTGCTTAATGTAACTTAGGCCACAATTTGGTTTTATATTCAAGGCTTTTTCCCTGTTTAAATTTTTACATGTATGACATGATTTCCCTGATATCTGAAGACACAGATTTGCTCTAAAGACATTGGATTTAAAAAGGACCAAATTGTGTGGTCTACCTGCTAATGAAGATCCTGCTTCTGCAAACTTGTGTTGCTCACCATAGCAACAGAAGATTAAATAATGACTCTGATGCTACTCAGAGTGTAGAAAGTAGAGAGGTGAGGGGACATCACTGAAGAAAAGGAGAGGAACAAAGTGAGGGAGGAAGGATGGAATCAGTGGAGGCAGTGAGGGAGAAGGGACATGGGTGGGAGCCCCGGGTTGGTCAAATTAAACACCAAACAAAAGACTTCTTATCTCCACATGAAATCTCAATTGCATGACTACACACACACACACACATACACATCTTGCCATCCTGCAGCAGACCGTTTAAGGCAGAAAAGACTTGCTTGTTTAAATCAGTTTTTGCAAACTTAATATGTGAAGCCATTTTTGCTATGGTGTCTTTTTTAGAATGTGAGACCAAGCTGTATCTTGTAACCATCAATACCTCACTTTAGTCTGCTAAGGCAATTTCAGGAGGCACAGTTTTCATTCTTTTAAAAATGTATACATTTTACTCCTTTTATTTAGTGGAATCAGAAAAAAATGCTCAAATTGAATCAATCAGCAACACTGGTTTGAAAGCATTCTTTAAGCTGAGGCTGCACCACAGATTAGATGTGTGAGTCATTGCCTGCTCCCTTTGCACAATTTCACCTGGAGGACCTGTTGTGTTTCACTCTTGTAGTGGAACTTTTGGATGAAAATAGAGGTTTCTAGTCTCTGATTACCCTTGCCAGCCATTTGAATAAACTGAATAATAAACTGTAATCCAAAGTCACACTAAAGGCATAAAGCTTCATTCTTTAATGACCTGTCCGATTGTGTGGTGATTAAATAAAAACATTTTTTAAATTTCAGGTAAACTAAATGATCAAATGTTCATTTATAGATTGATATGTCTAACAAAACTAGAATACAACAATACATTTATTATTGTCCTTGCTGTCCAGGAAAACAAAAGTCTTATCACTCAGTCTAATATGAGATATCAACTTCAGAGTGAAGCTAATTACTTTTGACGTTGTGTGTGTATATACAGTTAACCTCAACAGTGCCACTGCGGAGAATGATCGTGATCTACAATGAAAACCATAAATGACAGCTCGCTGGTTTCCTGTTTGCTTCCTTCCTTCCTGCACCTTGCATCACAAAGGTGTAAACAATGTTGCAATTACTACAGCCAGCATAATGCATACAACCAGGCAGAAAGTTGAAGTCTCTTAACTCCTGCACTGTAGCATCAGCTAAGCAAGGTTTCTGAGCCGATGTGCCAAGCAAGCCTGTATAGATTTTACCTGTAGAGGATCATGTGTAACCCTGAGAAGGTAATTAAGCAAAACAAACAAACAGTTAAAAAAAAAATCAAAAACAAAAACTTTATTTCCAGTACAAAAAAGAAGAAACCAAATATATTAAACTTGATACAAGCATTACCAAGTCAAAGTCCTCTATAAATACGTTAAAATAAATTAAAGAAATTAATTTACTAAAGATTATCACCTTTAACACTAAACAGGCCTCAAACATGTTGATGAAAAGGTAATTTTAAATAGACTAGTAACAGCACAGTGTCTGTTCTTCTAACCAACTACGTCATAAACACACAAAACAGCCAAGTAACATTTCTTTAACACACATACACCTTAACCCTACAACATGCTGGATCTCGCTCAGTAAGGCAACAGATCTGGGTGCACAGTCCACATGCATGAGACCAGGAACGCTACACATTCATAACAGTACAAAGTCATAACAGGAAGAATTAATACTGACGGAGAGATGAAATATGGTTGGGTGAGTCACAAAAACAAGAATATTTATCAAAAATATAACACCAGTGCTGCCTGTGGACAAGGAAGGGAAAAAAACACTCCTGGGAATGTGTGTTCAAGATAATCTAAAATACAATTAGCACCACAAGTTTTTTTTAAGATAAATGCCAGAGGTAAAACAGGACTTGAATCAAACATTCATGACTCGATTTAACTTTACTTTTACACCAAGTGTTTTGCAACTCAAGCCAAGTTCAGATCATATCAGTTTACACAAAATAAGATGCAGAATACTGTGATGGCATCTTATTTAAGGTCCATCTTGGACTCTCAATATTGATGGATTTTCTGCAATGCCGTTTGTGCTGACACAGTTCACATATCAAAGCCTAGACAATTCCCATGTCCTGCTTTTCCAGTTGGCAAGTCATACAGTTAACGATATGTCACGAACATGTGATTTGCGAAAGTATGATTAAAAGTAAAAGTATGATAAGCCCACTGGCTTTTCTGTTAAGTCCTCCTTCCTCCTCCTGTAAGGCAGGTTCAATTTGGTCATTAGGCATTTTACTGGTGGCAGTTTGTCAATAATGCACGAGGGACAGAAGAACACTTGTGGTCATCTTAACAACAAAGAGACCTGAACTCACCAACACTAGCTTACTTGACTAAATAAAGACTCGCACCCCTCCACACATCTCTCCTAACAAACCCACAAATACTGTTTCAACACATGACCTGGTAAATAACGCAACAGGCACTTCAGTTGTTTAAAAACATAACATTCAGGTTCGAGCCCAGTGATCTAAACATAACCTCAGACTGTAGAGTTATGAGGAAAAAACAGTTTCACCAGCTTATAAACACAATACTGTGTACAGTTAATGGAAAAAAAAAATCAACAATTCCTAAACATTGTCTGTTTGTACCAGCATAATCAAAAACGTTTGCGCTACAAAGATGTCTTTGGCTTTCTCACATTCGTAAGATGTTGGTAAAATGTATAAATATAAAGGTTGTGGTTGGACTCAACAACAGGCGACACTGAGGCCAATCACACTGTGATTACAATATCTGTCGCAATTTTCCATCTCAACATATTATTTTGGTTAAGCATCAATCACTTTTAGCACTATTTACCTTCTGTCTTAATATGTACTGTTTTGGTGGCAACACACATTTCAGTTACAGCATCACTGTGGCTTCCCTTACGCATATGACAGTGACATTTTAACCCCATAAATCGAGTAGGCAAATCTCTCTGTGCGTTCTAAGTCAGTCACCAAGTTTTTCTTTCCTTTGATGCCACACAGGTGCAAAGAACGTCTGAGCTGTCAGTCCAGTGGCTGGGTGTGAGGGTATGTGTGCATTTATAGGGTTCTAGTGTGCGAGCACTGTGTGTGCTTGATCGTGGATATGTGTGTACTGCATATATTGTGTCTCAAGAGTATCCCGGGTCTGCATGTTTGTGTCTGAATGTATGCAAATATGTATGTACGTATGTGTCCACAGCACACTGCAGTCTAAATGCAGAACCCAGTAGCATCCTCTGGAACAGAGAGCTGACTGAATACCGCCAGGCGTTTGCCATTGACTTCATTAATGCCACCGCAGGATTCAGAGCCACTGAGCGAGCTAGCAGAGCTGCTTCCATCCTGGTCCTGGTCTGACAGAGAGGTGTAGGACAGGGATCGGGCACCCAGTGGCCCAGAAAAAACCACAGTAGCACTGGGACTCTGCCTCAGGGAAGGGGAGGCTCTCGGAGACAGCCCACATGGATAACAGCCGGAGTCTGGGGAAGGCAGGAATGGAGACCGGGGATCTACTGCAGTGGCCTGGCCCATGGAAGGTTGGAACTGGTGGGCAGGGGACGCCTCAAAGGCAGAGTCCATCTCCAGGAAGGCATGAGAAAGGAGGTCAGTAATGTCAGCGCAGGAAGGAGGAGATGCCGATGGAGCACGTGTGAAAGAAGCAGTGGCAGGAGGAGGGTGAGCATTAAGGGCAGGCTGAAGGGCTTGCTGGGGAGCAGAGGGAAACCCAGCAAAGCTGAAGCTCTGTCGGACAAGAGGAGGTCTGTGCAAACGGAAGGAGGAGGGTGGCTGCTGGGGAATGCTTGAGGAAGAGGATGATGAGGAGGAGCGAGAGAAGGAGTGTTTCTTTTCTTCCTCATTGTTGTGGACAAAGTGGCAGCGCATGCCGTAGGGGCAGAAGCCGATGGTGTGAAACGTACGACACGGCTCAGTTTTGTATTTTGGATGTCTGTTGAGATCCCGCAGTTCATCTAGCCCGTGAGCAAACTGGCACTTGCAGCCATACTTGCACAAGCCACTCTCATTGAAGGATCGACACAGCTCAGTCTTATAGCGGGATGAGGATGAGGAAGAGGAAACGGATGAGGTGGAAGAGGAGGAGCTGGTGTTCAGTGCAGTGTGGCTGATGTCACTTTGGGATTGCGTAATGTCGGTCCCGGGCCAGCCAAGACTCGTTGCTGTGGTGCTGCTGCTCTCTACCATACTGATGGAGCGCTGGGCAAGGAAGCTTGACTTTCCCCACTGGGTGGAATTAGCGAGCTGGGAGGGCAGAGAGCTTTCTGACTGCTGCCCCCACTGGCTGGAGGTCAGAAATGCACTCTCTGAAGGATCAGTGGGAAGGCGCGAGAGAGACGAGAGGGAAAATGATATGTTGCTCCGTGGCTGACCAATGCACCCTGGTGTTGTCATTGCCAGACTGAGGGATGGTAGTGGTCTGTTTTTCTCCCTCAAGTCGAGATTCATTAACTGCTGTAAAAAAGAACAGACAACAAAATTTTAGCATATATTTAATTAATATTGAGTGATTCGTTGGAAACATTTTTTTTTAAAAAAAAAATCACTGTGCCATGTTTCTTTGTCCATCAATGATTTTACATTTCTATTCATTGACATCTGTTGACATTTCCCTTAGAAACTATGGAACAATTAATGAACATTTGTGCTTTTGATTAACCATTGTTAGGATGTAATTGTTTTCAGTTTCCATGCTGAACACTACGGAAGTACCATGTGGCCAATGCATAATACTGTTTTTTCCTCCCAGATTTACCCAATTATCCAACATGTTGTCTACAGATGCATTAAGCTCATTGATTTTCCAGCTTTCAACTGTACACCCAGTGTAGAAAGCATTCTACCTGGTACACTTGTCACTGGGATTTCTGTGTTAATGTAAAAATGTGTTTTATGTCTGGCAGAATAAATTAATGTATGGAGAACTCTATTCGTGGATTAGGGATACTAAGTACCCACATACAGTTACACATGAAAACATTTGTCAAATATTTACTTTTGCATTATGAACTTCTGTCAACCCCTAACGTTACAGGTTTTTTAGTCATGCAATGCAGACACTACGACGTCAGGTGCAGGTACTTCAGTCAACAATATGTCTGATGCGTTTTAAATCCACACTAACACGACCAAAAAGGTTTAACCTGGCATCCTGCACATACTTGCATCTTCTATTGTGATGAAAATAAGCAAGGACGAGATGATGTATATTTGTAATGCAGCGCATGAAGTAACGTTACAGTAAATCCCTCGTATTTCTAGAAAAATAAATGTTAGTTTGTTTACAACCTGCGAATACTTACTAGCATCCAACGAATTAAACACAACTCCATGCTAGGAACGCAGCTTGACAACTTAAACTGGCAACTTTCTGTTGTTTCGAGCACGAGTTATAAAGTTAAGTTGTTAACGTTAGGTTGTCTACGGTAGTGTTTCTATTTAACTTGTTGGCGTGGTCTACAGTTAGTAAGCTACTGAGTTTACAAGTTGTACGGTAACCTGTCTGTCACCAGTGGTAATAAAACCTAGCTAGATCAACCACGTTAACGTTAGTTAGCTAACGTTAGTTAACTTAGCTAGTAACGTTAGACGGTTTAATGGGCCCATGTTATCAACTTCAACAACGCTCCCACTTCGTGACAAGTTTATGTCCAGGCTTAATTTTAAGATCACATAAAACAGTCAAGAGCACGATAAAGCCACGGGTAGTCAATGCACGATAAATACAGGACAACAACAGTAGGCCATCCACTAAACAACACTTGAAAAGATGAAAAGAGCAAACGGCGTAAAGTTAGCAGTGTAGCTAGCTAGCTAACGTTAACCCCCTCATGACCTAGCCAACTTTTGCTCCGCACAACTTTCTTTGCGCTTTTCGTTTACCTTGCACATCATCTCTTCCAGGTCAGCAAACTGGTTGAGGGGGAAAGATGGCATTTTGCTGCAAAAGTTTCTTCCGATCTTGTCTGCCCCCGCAGTGATAGACGTGGGCAACTCGCTGGCATGAGTTGGTCAGAAGTTTCCAGTTGTGTGTATGCAGTGCAAAACAAGCCCAAGACCCAGACCACGTGTGGATTTAAAACCGAACACTGCTGTTAGCCACTCCCACGCCTCTGTGAGTCTGCCCAAAGTTGTTGTCACCAGAACCAGCAGTCCTTGTCCCTGAACTGCATGTGGGTCCCCAGCTCGATGAAAAGTAGTTTTATCTAACCTATTTTGAATGCCTTAACAAGAGCCATGGTTTCATTGTAGGAACACTAGATTATGGTATCATTCTCTTTAGAGTGTAGCTATACAGTTAGCATCACGATTACAGTGCAACAAAATAGGTAACGTTATATAATTTTATAATACTTGCAGGTCCTTTTTGTTAACATTCTCCAGACTTTTTTTTCATTTAATGTTTGAAATACTGTGTTCTCGGCAGCTGCACAATCAGTGAATAAAATAATGCATGAATGAATTAATTTAGCTAACACAGGTCAACAAATAGCTATGCTCTTTGTCACACATATCTGTACACAGGAATATAATATTCGTTTTTTTTGTTGAGCTTGCTGAAAAATACTGACCATAAAATCTGTTTGTATGAAGTTAATATGTAGCTGCATACAATTTTGTCACCCAAAGATGTTCCTCTGCTTTGCACTAGCACTTTGCTGATAAGTGCAGGCCGTGTCACTAATATCACCAGAAGTGTTGTCTTGTGTTGATATCATCCTGGTTATTAAAATAATTAGGCCTATTGCAATGTGCACTTTTATCCATAATCCTGATACTTTAAGATAATGTCTGCTGGCTGATAGCAGAATATGTTTTTCCCCAAATTATTTTAAGCCAGATAGTGACTCTTTATCAGAGGACACAGGATGTGCCACTGGGAGTAGCTAAAACAAAAGGTTATAAAACAAAGGGAGCCACAAGAAATAGAAAGCAGTCGAACACCAGCAAGAAAAGGCAACCACAAGGACAAAAAAGCAACACATGCAGCAAACAGAAAGACTGAACACATGGGTGGAAAAGACAGGAGACAGCCTAGCCCCATGAGACAGACAAGGAGGAGTGAAGTCTTTGATTTCAAAGGTAGGCTAAAGGTGGATGTGTGAAAAATTCCACTGCAGAGCAGAGCCATGAGGATATCTGACAGTCCTATTCACACACACACACACACACACACACACACACACACACACACACACACACACAGGTCTGCCAGAAGTGAAGTTGTCACACCTCTGGGATTGTAAGGATTGCAACAACATGCCCAGTAGCCTGACGAGTTGGCAAACATTTGGCTGCAACTACAGGGGAAAGAAACAGCTTTCAGTTTGTTCTGTACAGTTCAGTGCTTTCAGTGGCCGGATATAGGGGTTGGATTCTCACTGGGGCATAAACTTAAACTGAGAGTGTAAGCACCTATGGTTAGAATAAAAGCACTATTTTAAATAAAAAATAAAATAAAAAGTCTATATAAATACAAGTTTTGAGTTGTTCTCCCACCCCCACACTACGAGAAAAAAATATTATTGTTCTTGAAACCACCGCTTAAAACTCTGAGCCCATTTAAAAAGATGAGTTCAGCTGAGAACAAAGCCTGCCAAAAAGCTTTGTTTCGGTCCAGCCAAGTGGTCCCCATTAAGTGTGTGTTTGTGTGTGTGTATACATACTTGTGTGTGTTTGACAGACTGGGTTTCTACCCCACTACCCTCATCCCCCAAGTACTGTGATGATGTAATAGTATAGGTCCACTCTATACAGCCTGAAGGTTGTCTCAGTCAGCCATGTTTTGACTTTTGTGATTTTTATATAAAACTGAAAAAGACCAAATTTTGCACCGATCAAAAGAGGTGGTCTCGGTCCGTATGAAAACACTTTTTGGATGGTCTGGACTTTCGGACCAATTACAGGAAGTTAGGCAACTACGTACCATAGAAGAAGAAGAAAAAAAACGGAAAAAAAACCTTTTTGCACTACGAGAACGTACATTTCTCGCGAGTACTGCGCTTGTAGTTGGTGCTGCGCTTCCAGTTGGTGCTGACGTTGTTGCTGCTGGTAGTAATACCATAATAATGCAATCGGGATTTGCTCATTCATTTGTTCATTCATTTTCATTCATACGGAAAAGACTACCCGCCAAAAAATGCCAAAATGACAACACGCCAACGTCAGACACACACACCCGTCTACTCACCAATCAAAGGGAGACGCAACACATGTACGTGGTGACGACACGCCGTAGGTATGTCATGGAAAGTTCTTTAGTGTGCTAGCAAAATCACTACGTAAAACCAAAAAGAACGGGATCAAATGTAAACAATGTAATTAAACACGAACGTTGGTTCGGACCTTGGTCCGGACTTTTAGGTGTGAAAACGCCCTTAGACATAAGATTCAACATTTGAATCTTGCAGTGGATCTTTATTGCACGTCATCCTTCTTTTCTGTCCTTTCGCTCTCTGCTGTCATCTTCCTAAAGAAATGGGCATCAATTAGTCAATCGTTCAATCAATCAATTATATGTGAAACACTTAAAGGTCCAATATGTAATATATTTACTGCAATAAATCCAAAAATGACCACAATGGGTCATCAGATATTAAGGAAACATGCTAAGTTGAAATACTATCTTTTCTGACAACAATGCTAATGCCAGTATTTTCTCCTTTTGAAATTTCCGTTCCATGACGGAATTTCTGTTTGTTTTTGGCCTGTGTGTTGTTATCAACTGCCCAGTTTGACAGCCAGGCCTGGTTGCCAGATATACCTGTAAAAACGTAAACCCAGTGCGCTACAGCTGTAACGTTAGTACAGCCATGAAAGCAGCAAACAAACAAACAAACAGGATCAACGTAGATAGATTCTACCCGACCCAAAAAAAAAATCTAACAGTTGCGTGACCAGAGACATAACAAACCCCGGGTAAATATTGTAGATGTATTTGAAAGACGGAGACAGCTTAGAGCCCAAAAGGACGCCAAGTTGTAATTTCCTCCTGAACAGGTAAGCATTAGCTTCAGGC